>NW_026623565.1:384910-507101 GCF_030028575.1 Malurus melanocephalus
TATTAATAAGGGGTTTGTGAGAATCACATGGAACACAAGTAGATTACAGAGTATTTGTGAATTTGGGGCAGTACATGGCAAAGACAGTTTAAAATAAAAAAACAGAAGTCTAACTGTACAAAAATGTGTACACTTCTGCTTGAATTATTATTGCCAACTTAGTTTTGGTAAGTTGTGAAAGAGAGTGGTCGTGTCATCACAGTTTTTATAAGTCTTTGATTAGCTGCAATCAGCTTGTAGCTTTGCTGTTAAGACATTAACTAATTTCCTTTTCATTAAAACAAAAAAAAACAAACAACCCACACATAAGCAAAGGACTATAAGCCTTCCATATTTGGGACCTATTGCTTGTTGAATATCCAGACTATATCTGCAATCTCCTGACTAGCTACTATTAAAAGAGCCAAATCCCCAAATTCCAAGACATAAAAAAGGTATTTCTGTTGCAAATGTTTAATACATAAATTTGTATCTTTGTTTAACATATTAGAAACAGTTTTCCCAAAACACAATTAATACAGCCCTATTCTTTCACTTYGTCTGAATACCAGTTCTACTAAGTTCAGTGGGATTTAATACACGAGAGCAAAACTAAACTGATCCTCCAGATTACACTCTGCTGCTGTTTAGCAGTCCAATAAAGTTTGCATTTGAAAATGGTAGAAGARCACAGTTAGTCATTAACTGTCATGTTTTGTCAGATCTGATTGGATGGGGCCCTGGGCAACGTGAGCTAGTGGGTGGCATCCCTGCCCATGGCRGTGCTGGGATGGCAGCTGGAACTAGATGATCTCCAACRTCCTTTCCCACCCAAACCTTCCTATGATTCTRTGTTTGAMATGATAAAGCTGTATTACTAAAACTGACTTAAAACGTCTCAAAATAGAAGGTCAACAAAGGAAGATGCACCCCTAAGTGAGATTCCAATTTCTAAATCACTACCCTCATTATTGATCTCCGCTTACATTCACTTTGGTCCTAGAGTAGCTTTTTGACCCCAGAACAGAGAATTCAGAAACCATTTTCTCTTTTTTACAGGGTAAATAAAAAAATTAAAATAAGGATATAAATAATAGTCAGAAGACTCATAAAAGTTATCCTGCTCACCTAATTCACTATTCTGTTTGTAATAAAATGTGGTTTGGGATTGAGTATAAGAAAAATGACAAAGTGTTGCCACTGATACATCTCAGATAATTACCCATATTATACATAATTACATATAAAAAATTATATATATATATATAATAATTATATATAAATATAATATATATAAATATATATATAATGTATATGATAATAATTATATATATAAATTATATAAAATAAAAAATTATATATAAGTACTTTCTACTTTTAATTTCTTCCCATCTCATAAAACAGACAGGATTCCAAAAGCAACAGRTGGGCTACTGATTTCCTCATTGACTGAAAATAGTAACTATTCAAAAATGTATCTACAATTTTATAGCTGACTTACACATATGCAAGTTTTGGAGGAATGTGGTGGACAGAAGCTCTGATTCTGTTGCGTAATAATGGCCTGATTATGGATGAAACATTACTCTGTGTGTGTTTAAATATGGAAACTGGAACCAACCAGACACATCAGATATGAAAGTCCTTGAACGCCTAACAGGATAGCATCAACTTCCATTTTTTTGTAACCAGTTTTTTATCCAATGACCTACATCTAACATTATCACAAAGTAACTGGCATGCAGCAAGTTTGGCTTACCCCGTGGCACTGTATTTGCTCACATAACAGAACTGACAAAGGAAAGAGAAAGGATCTAGAATAGTGAGTCAGAAGTAGACCATGGCAGATAAGGTCACTACTTCAAAGGACAAGGAAAAAAGCTGCACTTAGTAGAGCGCATTTCCCTCCAGAGCCTGGAGGACCATGCAAGGTTCTGAGTTTCATCATTCCTTTCCTTTCCAGATAGAACCATGAAACCCCACTGGCTACAACTTCTGGGCCTTCACTATATCCTTGCCCTTCTAGTCAGCCATTATGTCCATCCTTCAAGAAGTAGCTGGTCCTTACTGAGTCCTGAGAGTTCACTCAGCAAGAGACTGAAGGCCCAGGGCAGGGCTGGAATGGGTTCCTGGCCCTACAGGCAAAGGCTGTGACTTCAGACCTCAGATGAGGCAGGTCAGGCTCACTAAYGCTGATTAGTGCAGTCAAGGCCCTGAAATGTAAGCTGTAAAAACTATGATGGCAACACTTCTATCAGCTGAACAAGTTATCTGGTATTACAGAAATATGGCCAGCATTTGTGATCCTACTTCAGCATGTTATTTACCTACACATGAAATATGAATTGTATTGGGAATTTTCTAGTTCTACCTGTAAATAAAAAGCCTAGCAGAAAAATGTAAAGCAAAAGAAGAAACAAATGTCACATCCTAGATGAAATTCACCAAAAGGGGCTATCAGGTATCCCCCAGTGAAGATATTCTTCTGTAGACCTGAGACGCAGGTAGGCACAAATGGGCTTCTAAACATGTGAATGAAAAATAATTCAGTTTGCATTATTATTTCACTTAAAATAAATGTCCTGTGTTATTAAAGTCATAAGAACCCCAAAGGTTTACCTGCTCACCTTCCTGTCCACAAACAGGGTTCTATTGCAGAAAAAAGCTATATGAAGTTAATTATCCAGTAAAAATACATTAAACAAAAGTATTGTTACACATTGTATTTCTTCAGAAAATATAACCTTAAAAAAAGCCCAACTCAACGAAGATTTGCTGTTGATTATAGTGGTTTTGTAGAGTGACTATTTCTCCAACATAAAATGTAAACTTTCAGAAAAATGTTAACATGAAAGATTCTATATTACTATTATRTTTGTGCATATAGAATCTATTTCCTACTCTCTAGGAGAAAGAAGAGGATTAGGCCTGATATGTATGTTTTAGAATAAAAAATACAAACAACTCATCTTTTAAAAGGAGGTATCTGTTTTAAACATACACAAATGTTTGGTAGTATAACATGTCAGGAAAAAAACCCTTCTGCCACATATTTAAATTATTTTAATTTTTTAATGTATAAAATAATTTGTCTCCTGCTGCTGCCCTCAGTTCTTCACATACAGCTCATATATATCCCATAATCTTTGACACCACTGTAAAGAGAAAATAATTCCAATTATTTGGTTGATAAAAATTTGCTTCTTAAATAAAACACTAGGAAAATTCAGATCTGGAACAAGACTGACCCCTAGTGTTTCCTTTTTTTTTTTTTTTTAATTTTTTTTTTTTTAACTTAGACCCTTCTTCAAGACAGGTTCTGCCTATTTGACCTATTGCCATTTGACGGTTTGTCACCTGTCCTTACCAAATAGTTGTCATCCCTTGAGGTTCATCAGGCACTTTTTTTTCTTAAAGCCGAAATAGATAGACGTCAAACACCATAAGTTCCTGCTGTCCAGGCTTGTGTTCACTTTTTTGTATGCTGTCTGTAACTCTGTAATTTATTTAYGCTCAGAATGTTTCCCCTCAGCTAATCACCCCCGGGCTCGTTTCTCGTTAGCTGTCTCATTAAATGCTCACGGTACGTTCATTAAATGCTCACAGTACGCAGCTCTGGAGCTTGAGCTTAGTTATCTTTCCTATTTTTAATGAAATACGTGGTTTATTACTATTCGCAAGTTAAAGGAATTCTGGGAAAGAATTAGGTTCCCAAGAAATGCTTGAAAACTTGGGGGAGATTTCCACTAGYAAGGGATTCAGTCAGGAAGAAGCACAAACGAGTATCGCATCCGCCSTGCCCGCCTTCTCAGCCCCCTCGCAGCGGATGCAGAGCACACGGTGTTTCAATGAGCTTTCACTCTTTAGGCAGCGGCTCAGCTTTCTCGGTTTCCTGCCACATTTGCTCCGGTTTACAAATCCTGACTGTACTGTCTTTCCCTGATGCTCACGTCCTGAGAGGACTTTGGGAGAAGGTTTGTCAGGCGTATTCAACTATTTTGCGCCCATGTAATTCTGGAGAGCCTCCCCCGCGCCGCAGCGGGGCCGATCCCGGGCGCGGACTTTGGAACAGCCGCTCCCACATTGGAACAGCCGGAGGAGAACCGCAGCTCCGCACGGCCCCAGCYGATCCCTCTCCGTCCCAGCCTACTCCAAGGGGAGATGTGAAGGGTTTCGAGCACAGATCCTATGAGGAGCAGTTGAGGAAGGGGTTGTTTAGCCTGGAGGAAAGGAGGCTCAAGAGGATATTATCACTCTTTTCAGCTACCTGATAGGAGAGTGTAGCCAGATGGGGGTCGGCATCTGCTCGCAGCAACCAGGTATAGGACGAGGAACATAGTTTTAAAATGCGTCACTTGAAGGCTGGGCATTAGGAAGAATTTCCTCACAGAAACGGTGATTAGGGCGAGTTTTCACAGAAAGGGTGAGTGGACTGTCCAGGGAGGTGGTAAAGTCACCATCCCTGGAAGTGTTCAAGTAATGCCCGGCCGTGGCACTCGGTGCCGTGGTCTGGTTGACATGGCGGTGTTCGCTCACAGTTGGATTCGATGATCCCAGAGCTCTTTTCCAGCCCGATTCATTCTTTGACTGTGTGAAGATGGCGGCGCCCGCGCGCGCTCGCCACCAACGGCCGCCATTGGCCGCGCGCCATCCCGTGCCCCGCCTCCAGCGCGCGCCCGCGAGCGCGCGCCCGCCCCAGCTTCTCGCGAGATCGGGAGCGGCTCCCGCGCTGGGTTTGAAGCTGCGCGCGCGGACGCTGTGGCCGTTGCCGGAGCGCGCGCGGGGCTCGCAGGGCTCGGTCCCGGAGCCGCTCCTCGGCCATGGAGGCCAAAAAGAAGCTGCTGCAGGTCCAGGAAGCCTTTGAGCTGACGCAGAAGCCTCACCAGAACCACGCGAAGCTCGTGGTGGCTCTGAAAAGCACTTACGCTCAGGTACGGCTGCCCTCGGGCTGCCCGGCGCGGGGGGAGTTGAGGGCYCCAAGCGGCTCCGCTGGTCCCTCGGGGGGCAGGGTCCGCCTCCGCAGTGTTCCCCTAAAACGAACACCAGTGTGCCCAAGGAGAGCCCGTTAAGTAAAAACAAACAAATAAAAAGCACCCCCAGCCCTCCCCAAAAAACCCACCCAAATGCCGTAAAACCAGCGGCTGAACTGTTCTTCACAATTGTCTTCTGCGAATGCGGGGGTAGGAACTGCCCGCAGGTATTGCCCGCAGGTATATGCCGCGGGAAGGTATTTGGATACCCAGATGTAGATGTGACACAGGATGTAATGGACGGGGATGTTGATTGTCGTCCTGAAACCTGTCAACCGGGTGGAGCTCAGCGGTTGTAATGTGGAATTTCAACAACATACTCAGGAGAGCACGACGGGGGCRTGCCCCGACTGCTCTTTAACAATTTAAATTTAATTGGAAGCTGTCAATTATTAACCCATTTATTTTATTTTCCTGTGGTACAGCTTTGAAGGATGAACTGGATAGTTATCTTTTGTTGTGATTTGACTTTTTTTCCTTTTCCCAGTTGGATGATAAAGAAGGCTTTAATGAAAAATTCATTCATTTCCTCAAGTATGCTATGATAATCTACAGACGAGAGCCAGCAGTGGAACATGTGATCAATTTTGCAGCTAGATTTGTTACTTCCTTCTATCAGATGGAAAAAGAAGATGGTAGTGAGGAGGTAGAAGAAGATAATTTACTTCTGAATTATGTGTTTAAATTTCTGCTTGAGGTACAGTAACGTTTATTATTAAATGTCTAATGTAACAAATGGAAACTTTTAGCAGTGGGGAAAACTTACTGGTGCTTAAGATGATACTTACAAATTAGAACTTAAAAAGTCAAAGTAAAGCAAAGCTAGTGCATGACAAGTATTACCATCGCCATTGCCCCAGTACAAAACAAATGCACCACATCTCACACAATAACCAAAAATGGGATTTCAGAAGTTGGGCCTTTGAGAAAATGTGAATCTTCTCCTATCTGGCCATTAGTTGTAGGCCACTAGTCGCTGTAGGCTTTGTTATAAGCCTACAGTGCATTTATAAGCATGAAATTGTGGAAKTGTGGTGGAAATTAATTTACACTGTTTCTTTGATAACACAACTACTAAAAGACCTTCTGTGTAACTATGATTGGCATATATATTATTCCTTTCTGCTTACGTAGGAATATTATGTATATATATATTATACAGTGTTATATAGAAAGGTGGAGTTCCAATAGCATGAACACACAAATAGAATTACATTTTCCTAAACTACTSATTTGCCATGGAAAGATTATTGGTCAGGCCAAGATGAATAGTCATTATTGCTAATGTCCTTTTTGTCTTCTAATGTTTTACGGAGTCAGAGCAGTAAGATGGCAAATGCACTGCAGGCTGCATGGAGTGGTCAGCGTGCTGCTTCCTTTGGGAAGGCACTGCTGGTTTTCTCCAGTTATTGATCCAGGCGATGGKCTGTAATTGCTTTTCAGTTCTGTGACTTCTTAATCTTAAGAAGAAAATTAAATTGGAAAAGCTTTTGAAACATAGAAGTGCATATTTCATCTACTCTGTAGGATATTAGCTGCTTAGATATGCATATTAATAGCCTTAGGCTGGAAATGAGCAAAGTGTGATTATAAGAATACCTTTTTTTTCTTTCTTTAAGTCTCACGATGCGAACAGTCATGCAGTTAGGTTTCGAACATGTCAGCTTGTTAATAAGATTTTGGGAAATATGCCAGAGAATGCTGAGATTGATGATGACTTATTTGATAAAATTAATGAAGCTATGCTGATAAGACTTAAAGATAAATATCCAAGTGTGAGAATTCAAGCTGTCTTGGCCCTGTCAAGACTTCAAGATCCCAAGGATGAAAACTGTCCTGTTATTAACAGTAAGTAGTATCGGTCTTTTTTTTTTTTTTTTTTTTTTTTTTTTTGAATGTTGGTTTATTTATTTTACTTTAAAGTTTTTTTGAATTTTTTTTTTTTAAGCATCAAGTAAATGGATTTTAGAGAGTATTATTATAAACTGTGAAACTCTTTGCCAGGGAGGTTRAAGTATCATGTGTTCAAGGGGAAAACAGAACTCGTAAGAGAGATTTGCCAGACAATTATACTGGGCTCAGGTTGCTCTGTGAACTGATTGTAGAAGTAGAATTGTGAAAATGTGCTGTAAGCTAGAATGGAGTTATAATACATGTTTGTTCAGTTCAGTTCTTGCCTTCTAAGGAACCTTTGGTACTATTAATTGAATTGAAGTAGTACAAAAACTCTTAGAAAAGAGATTAAGGCTATCATCTTAAATTACGATCGCTTTCTAGAAGAGATCAGCTTCTCTGCAACACAGGTGTCTTGATGCTGTTTCTTTGTGTAAGGTATGGTTCTTGACTAAGCTTCTACTTCCTTTGCCTCAAGATAGACAAAGTGTAGGTTTGTACCAGCGCAGCTGGTATGTAAATTGTGCTCTGATTAATCTTTACATACTGTCTTTTGGGAAGAATTAGTTAGTGGGGGTTTTCTGTTGTTCAGGTACCTTCTTTAAAATTTTATTTTCTAAGCGTTTGTTTATAGGTTACTTATTTAGCAGCACATACATAGTTAATGATTGTCTCWCAGAGCAAGATGAATTAATGTATACTCAGATTAAATTAATTTTATAGTTGTTTTAATTTTGAACAGGGTTCAAGAATAAAATAAAAAAGCATTATGTGASAGATTTACCATGAGAGTTTTGATAGGTTTAATGGAGATTGCAGTTTYCCATTCATAGGAAAATTTGAGGATCTATTTCAAAGGAAATAAAGAGATACAGCTAGTGAATAGAGGTCTTAAAGAGCCAATATTAGGAAATGCTTTTTTTATCCCTAGTAAATGAYGAAGTGGTTACTTATGGGTGGGATCTAGAGTAGCAATTTTTGGAGTTATTAACTGAAGATCCTACTTAGGATTGCAAGCATTATTTCATTGCAACAGCTGCTCCTTTTTTGAAAATTTTTTTTTGAAGTATTTTCTGTTTTTCTATGTTCCAAACTCTTATGAAAGTGTTATGGCTATTTTCAGTTTACAGCACAATGCTTGAAAATGATTCAAACTCAGATGTGAGACGTGCAGTATTGTCATGTATTGCTCCAACAGAAAGGACTTTGCCAATTATTGTAGGCCGCACTATGGATGTAARTGAAGCTGTCAGAAAGCTGGCTTATGAGGTAAGTTGGATCACTTAACATTAATTTCAAAGGTTGACTTAGGAAAAAGGCTTTAAATCTTTTATCATATTTCACTTAACCCTAAGAACAGTTAAATAATTTMATTTACTAACATTTTGAGGGGAGTCATTTAATACTAGTTTTCTAGTTAAAATTGCTGAACTTGTCCGCAGGACTTGCTTGATAGAAATTACTTTTGTGGYAAATTAGTCTCTTGAAGATCAGACAGTAACAGTATAAATTAGGTATGTAATCTGTTGTTTTCTATCTACCCATTTTGAGATGTTGAAGGAAATTTTCTTCTCTGTTGTTGCATAAGAGATGCTAGACCACAGCTGTAGTAAAAAAATGTGTGGTTTTGGTGTTACAATTTTGAGAAGTATCAGTCATTATTCATGTTTACATGTAGAAGTAAGAAAGTATGCTAACATGTCTTTTTCTTATGCAGGCATCTTAGGCAAGATCTTGAGACAAAATGTTCAATTTTTTCACACAGAGCCATCTTCTGCTTTTTTTTATCTTAATTTTTTTTAACTGAATCTCTGTGTTAGTAGGCTTTTTAAGAGAAGTACCTACTTCTGTAATTAATTGCTTTGGGCACTTTAAAGAGAGAAGATAGGTTTCATATCCATGTGCTACATTCAAGCAGAGCKGATGAGCTTACAACAGATGTGTTAMCYTTATTGTTAATTTTACTTTACATTTTCGTCCATGCACGAGGATCTGCTTGTTAATGTGTTGGTACAGTGCTGAGGGTATAGGTATTACAGATTTTTACTTATTTAGGATTTTTGTGAATGGTTAAAACTCAATGTGTAAAACCATATGTAGGTAATGGGTTTGTTATCATCCGTGGAAATCTACTTTAATGTGTAATTATTTTTCAGGTTTTGGCAGAAAAAGTTCACATGAGAGCTCTGACAATAGCACAGAGAGTTAAATTGTTGCAACAAGGACTTAATGACAGATCTGGTAAGAGATCGTATCTTTCTTAATCTCATAGTACAAATGTTTAAGAGAGAATACTTTCTAATGTGTTGAGGTGATTTATGCAGAAGTTGTGATGGCAGTAATAAAGAGCTTGAAGGGAGTAATGAGGTATGTTTAAATGCATGAAATTCTGCTTGCTGCTTTGGTTTTCCAGTCCTCTTCTAGAGAACAAAYGAGAAAAGAATTGTCCTTTAAAAAATCTGAAAGCCTCTGAGCTTTAAAATAAGACCAAACTATTAAAGTTTAAAACCGATAATCTAATTAAACACAGAAGTGGAAAAATATAATTAATTTTGTGTATTCAGAAACATTTAATTACAGATATTTTTATAAATAATAAATGTATTAAGTAATTTAAATGTGAACATTAATATCAGTTTGAAAATCTTTCTTATGTGCTTTCAGAGAGTAATTTTCTCAGTTGCTTTTTTTTTTAACTAGTTTGAATTTTCTTCTAACGAATCTTTGACTCTTATGCATTTTACCATGAAGCAGGTTTATTCTTTTTTTATTTCTTTTGTACAGTAAAAATGCCACTCTAGAAGAGCCATTCAGTATTGTACCCATAATTGTGTATAGTGGTGTTTCCAAAAGATCCAAAGGTCACATGCATCTGAATGACAAAATTTTGACCTGCCTACGTTGGACACTGTTTTGGCTTTTTTGTCCCCCAACACCAGCAATTATATACATGAATTTCACAACAGAAGCTACCAGTTTTACTGACCCCTATTTTGTTTGGAAGGTCTGCACTAAGCCCTGTTGAATTTTACTCTGCCAGTTTCCCTTGCTGAGTGATGTTCTGCTTGGGAACTGGGAGAACTATGAGCTGTGAGGATATTTACTTAGAATACAAGACAACAGCACTATGTTCATTGGTATCTAAAGCTCTTAAAGGTGTGTCATGCATGTATGTGCTTTTATTGATATGCCTTTCTTTTTGGCTATGAGGCCTTATCAATCAGGCTAATCTGAAACAGAGGCCAGACAAACTTTAGAGAATGAGAATAGACAATTTTAATACAGGCCTAACAGGCCTTATGGTACGTTAGGGCAGACAAAAGCCTCGTCCTGAGGTTTCACCCAAAATGGACACAGAGTCACGAGATCTTCACCTTTTATAAGTTTTGCCTTRTTAACTTATTGGGCCTCAATTCTCCAATGATCTTCAGGTCATGATGTCAASCACCCCAAACTTGCTTCCCCCCCARCTCACTGTTGTTTACATATTTTGGGGCTCTGGGGCAGTGAGGTGTCCTTGGATTCAGGCTCAGAGAGGGATTGTTTTGTCTAAAGATGGGAGAATGGTAGTTTTAGTGTTGTACTAGAGAACAACAAGAATAGAGAYGCATGAAWATATTGAAACTAAAAATCCTAAGGCATCAGCTAGGGAATCATATTATTTTCTTGACAAGAAAGGAAGAGACAATCAGCTTCTTGTGGCATATAGAACTRCACTTTATAACTGTATAAGAAGTTTTAGTTAGCACTTTGCCCCATCTATCCTGAATTGTTCTGTAGTATCCTAATGAAGTTTGTCATGTTCTGTTTTTGAAGTTTAGCGCTGTAAAGCCCAYGCTCTGAATTATTGTTTCTTACTGATATACTAGTTTGCTGTTTAACTAGTTACTGCTTGTCTGCTGGCTGCCAACACTCCCCCAGTAATGCTTGGTCTTGAGAGATACTTCTTTKTCTTAGGGTGGATGAGTTTTTCTTGGTGATCTTTCCAAACTGGGGAGGAAGCTACCTTCACTAATTTTTCATGTGACCCTTCACTTGTTGTACTCCCTTAAAGAGAAAGTACAGCCTTTCTATGTGGCATGTTTTTCAGTGACATTGAGGTGTTCAGTATAAAGAAGTGCCTTCTTTTATCATCCAGGACATACTTTTTCTCTGTGTCTGTCTCTTCCTTAGGATGATTATTCATTACAGCTATTCAGGACTTTTCTTTTTCTTGACACCTAGAATCACAGGGGAAAACATCGTYCAGGATTTCTAGTTTGATATCCTATGCTCTTTGCCAGCTAAAATAGGTTTATATTCCAAATTGGCTCTTCTATTTTGCAAATATTGCAAATTCTATAATCCTGAATATATAGATCTTTATTGAATTTGCTTATTTGGGGTTAACTCCCAAGTTAACAAGCGAGGAACCTGCTCATTCAAGATACTTATAGTGATATTTTGAATGTTTTTCAATACTGGCTTCAGAATAAGGGCGTATAATCAAATAAGATCTAGAATACATAATCCAGATTCTGCTTGCTTCTACTTTTCAGGGTGTGTTCAGCACTCCTACTTTATTCCACTGGTTTATGGTTTTCATCTTCTTGGAGAGATTTCTTATTCTTAGGACCCTAATTTAGCTTTTTCAAGGCATTTTTACTGTTTTTTTTTGAACTCTTAGTATATTTAAGTGCTGTATTTATTATYATGAGTTACATATAACAGGAAAGATGAATGTTGTCAGTGTATGTGGACCTTGTTTCCCTTCTACTGGATATTGTTTTCTGAAAGATCCTAAGACCATACTTCTTTTTCTCCCTAGTTACTATGTTTTTACTTCCATCACACTATTAGCCTTTCAACTTCCCTGCTTAAGGCTGTGTGAATGCATTAATGATGTATGTATTCTAGATGTTCCCATAAATTCCTTTTACCTTGATTAAATAGTACTGTGTTGATCCAGAAACTGTTTGTTTCTTGTGGCAGTGGTGAGGAGGGAGTTAAAACAGCATTATGTAAACTTCATAATCCATTTTGCATAATTGAATTAGCATAAGAGTTCTGTATATCAGTTCAAATGTAGTATACTGCCTCCAAAAGTAGCCAATTCCAGAAACAGAGCAAGTGTATAACAATGCTCAACCCAAATATTTGGGACTGATACATCTCTTATGAGGAAAGGCTGAGGGAGCTGGGCCTGTTCAGCCTTGAGAAGAGACAATTGAGAGGGGACCTCATCAATGTCTGTGAGTGTCTGAAGGGAGRGTGCCTGGAGGATGGAGCCAGGCTCTGCTCAGTGGTGCYCAGCAATRGGACAGGGAGCATTGGGCAGAAACTGATGCCCAGGAAGTTCCACCTGAACATGAGAATGAACTTGTTTACTGTGCAGGTGACCTTGCACTGGAACAGATTGCCCAGAGAGGTTATGGAGTCTCCCTCACTGGAGATATTCAAGAAGTGTCTGGATGCAACCCTGTGCCAYRTGCTCTAGGATGGCTCTGCTTGCAGAGGGAAGTTGGACCAGCTGGCCACTGTAGCCCCTCCAAATCTCATCCATTCTGTGATTCTGATTCTGAGTATTTCTTTCTTCTACAGGAGTTTGTCATTTGCAGGTTTTCTGGGTTGAGGTGCTGTCTTTASCTGTAAAAGCTTTTTGGATGGAAGATTTTTTTTAATTCCTTGTGAGGGGAGAAATTATATTGCCTCAAAAATGTGGTGTGCCATAGGTAGTTCTTGCTCAACTGGTTTTTTTTCTTTAATGTGATGTTAAGTTTTACTCTATAATAACTATTTTGCKAAAAGACTTATATAGGAAAATGCTTTTTGAAAGTGCATTTAATATTTTTTGGACTTTGTTTTAAAGTATTTAAATTTCTGTATTATTAGATGCTGTTAAGGAGGTAATGAAGAAGAAGCTACTTAAAGCCTGGTTACAATTCACTGAAGGGGAGGTTTTAGAATTGCTTCATAGACTGGATGTAGAAGACTGCCCAGAAGTGGCCATCCCAGTACTCAGTGCAATTTTCTCATTATCTCCACTTCATGACATTGTTCAGAGCTGTAAAAACCTTGACAGCAGGTATGCAGAGCATTTTCCATTTCCAGAAGATGAATATTTTGTATAAGAATATAAAATTAAAGTACTTTTAACSTCTTAAGATATTGGCACATTTCCAGAGAGAGAATAAAAGAGTTATTTCACTAYTTGTTATTGATTCATTTTAAAACCAGACAGGCCCATGGCTTTGGAGAGCAATGCATATAGCATCTACTGATTTCAAAACATCTGTCATGCTACTAACTAGAATGCAAGGCATTTCATATGATACTGTGTATTTTCCCCCATAATAGAGTAAGATTTTGCTATCACTTTTTAATCAGTGACAATTTGTCATTTCATTTTACTATCTGAGATTAGACTCCTACCACTGTTCAAAATCATTTCACTGTCATTGGTCTGGCTTTGATCCTGAGCAAAACAAAGCTTCCAGTCTGAAAGCTGGTCTAAGGATTTTTTAAATAGTAGATAGACTAATGTAGTAGTAGATAGACTAATGACATTTTGAAAAGTAAGTTAAATTATTCAGTTTATAATGAAGCTTACATTAATTTAATTTATGGAAAATACTAGGGTTGTTTTTGTATGAAGTTTCTGAGTACAGCTTGAGTGATACAGTATCAGAATGATAAATGGTTAGATTTTTGAAGTCTGTCATTTCTGTTTGCTAAATTTACATTTAAATAAAGACCTGCCAGCTTAATGAGAAGCTGTCAAATGATCAGTTTTCATCTACATGTTGCTTGGGTGTTTTTTGTTTGTTTTGTATGTGAACAATCTAAAGCAAAACCAAAATTGTTGTTGATAAGTTTACAAGTAAAATGGGATTCAGGGAGTAAAAACTACCACTGCAGTGATACTGTCTTTTCTGTTTTGAGGTAGAAACAATGCATAACTTAATGTTCTTCAACTTAATCTTTGTTCTGAAAACAAAGATTAATTGCCATGCTTGGCATGAAAAATACTGTGAATCTAAAAAGGAGTGGGGGGGTCCTATGATGGATGTTCTACCTATGATGGAAGATGGACCATGAGCTTACAGAGTTGCTGAGAAGCAGTTTTGTTACATTTTGTATTTGACGTACTGTGATTGCTCCTCCATTATTGTGTGAAGACCTTGTATTAAGAATGGAAGAAACAATTCACAGACAGAAGCTGAAAAATATTTTAATGCTCTTTCTGCAGATCAATGTTGTTCAGTTTTCCAGACTTGTGCAATGATAACAATGTTTCATAGAGTTAAAGTACTGGGGTTTTTGCTCTAGAAAGTCTRAAGTGTTGGGCAGAATATTTCTGCAAACTGGTATGAGCACCCTTGAATTAAAATACTGAGAATGCAGATGAAATGGGGAGCTCTGTGTCTTCAAGAGAGTGGAAGTTATTTTTCTCAATCTATTTCTGTGGGGAAATATTTGACAGGATTTTATTTGCATCCTAGGAAATAAGCTTTATTTCTTATTTTCTAATACTTCTGTGTATTTATTATTTTACACACTCTTTTATTCATCTCTTAATATTTTATTTTTGTTTAGAAAACTGATTCCACTGGAGGATTTAACAGCCGAGAATGTTTTATATTGGAGAGGTCTTTGTGAATACCTAAAATCAAAAGGTGAAGAAGGTGAAGTTTTGCTAGAACAGGTGTTGCCAGAACCAGCTGTATATGCAGATTATTTACTGAGGTACATTGCATTTAAAAATAAATCTCTTAATGCTTAAACATAATTTTTAAATGCAGATAATGTTTCTTTTATTCAAATGTTCAGATATCCTCCAARCCCCAAGTTGTGTTTGAACAGTGATTTTAAGTTTTATTCCCTTTTTAAAAATATTTTTGAGATATTTTTCGAGCTTGCAGAAACTGACACTTCTTCCATTGTTGTCATTTGTGAAAATAAAGTAAAATTTGGATGCTGTCCTAACAGAAACATTTTTGAATTGAAACTTCCCTTCTCTTTTGCCCGCTCAGGCAGGCATGCTTCCCAAAAGCTTCTGTCTGAAATTATGTATGAAGCCAGAGACAGAGCTGCAAAATGAGCCAGTTACAGAACAGTTATTTAATTGGAGGGGGCAGGAGGGTGGAAATGAATGTTTTAAGTCCATGTTTTTACCAAAGCAAAGAATGGATTTTTTTTTTTGTCTCTGTGGGATTCTTTAGTATTAACATAAATTTTGAACAGGGTTTGCTTTTGAGCATGGATCATGCTGGGAAATCTTAACTGAGGTATTGTACTTATAAAACAGAGTGAAACTTCCTGTATAAATTAGATCTGAAAAAAAATGCACTGTATTGATGGATGCTTCCAATTAAAAATACACATATTATTTTCTCACTGTGCTGGGTGTGGTATACTGGTAGTAGTAACAGTAGTCATTGCTACTTTTCAGTGTGGGATGTGTTAACATGTTTCATAAACATTTGAGAAATGAGGCAGCTCTGCTTTCTTAGTTTTCAAGTGTATATCCAGTCTGGTGGATGTAAATTTATTAATTCATAATGAATTTAACAGTCCATAAGCATTTTTTGCCAAAAAAAGTTGTTCTTCAAGAGAAGATTTGTTCTCTTTCCATCCAAACTTACTCAAAGTACCTTCAGTTACATTCCTCTTCAGGGTGAGGCTATTAGAATTAATTAGGTTTGCTAGTAATTGTTTATGGTATCATCTTTTAATTGTTGAGCTGTGCCATCAGTTGTTTCAGATAAGCTTTGCAATTCTGCAGTCCTCTGGTGTACAGTGTACAACTGTGTAGTGCACTGTGAGGATGTTGGTGAGGAGGAGCAAGAAAACACAAGTCATTGGTATTTCAGAAAAAAGACAGGATTGCAAGCTGAATTTATTCACTGTTATCTGGTACAGGTGACATTATTTTTAAATKATCAGAAACACTTACATTTTCATTTCAGATGTTCTTAGATAGTAGCTATATCCAAAGCTTTTTTGTTCTTAATTAGAARAAATCTTTAAAATTGGTAAAAATAGCAAGTTGTTGCTGAAATATATCTACAAAGCTGTGGTAGAAAAAAAGCATCTTTTTCACAGCTCATGTCAATATTTGAATTAAATTTTGAGACAATCTATTCCATATTGAATTTTGTATATTATATCTTTCACTCCAGATTTTCTGAAAAGGCTCAACTCTCACTGGTACATAAAATTTTGATAAAATAACAATTGAGTCTAGAAAAATAAAGAAATGGAACACTTTCCATGCTATATGGCTCAGTGTATCTAGTGTTATTTTATCTGACAACAGATTTTTATTCTGTGATGATGTATTTCATCAGATTARGAATTCACTGTACACTTTCATGATTTTCTTGTATTTTGTCTTGTAAGCAATATAGCAATTCTGAACTTGTGAAAAATACATAGTACCTAAGTATGTGGAAAATATAAGAAAAATGGTACTTCTATACATTTGTTCCTAAGATGTTACCTTTATGCATTTTTACAGAACTGAAATCACATATTACAAGCATTACTTGTCATTTTATTGTATTACATTCTTYTTATTGTATTACATTCATGAAAGGGATTTTTAAAAATTAAGTACATTATTTTGAAACTGTACATTATTTGGTATAAATAACTTTCTGAAAACACTAATCTATGGAAAGAACATAAACATTAATTTTTAAGGTAACTAGCATACCACTTGTTTATACAGGACAGGACAGTGGTGGGATTTTTCCTTGGGTGTGGGGGAGGAGTAGATACTTGGATTTGTTTAGGCTGTGTTTATTTATTTAATTATTTATTACTGTCCAACAGTGAATCTGAATGTAATTGTATCTGTTCTATTTGGATTCAGTTACCTTCAAAATATGCCAGTTCTTAGCGAAGAACAAAAAGAAGACTTTAATTGTTTTGAAAACCTGATGACAAAAGAATTTATAGGCCAGCAACTGATTCTAATCATAGACTGCATGGATATCATGGAAGAGGGAGGAAGGTAAACTTAAATATCCAATTTGTGTTACTTACTTATGACAATTTATGCCTGAGGATAGGCATAGAGCCTTTGTTGGGAAAATAATCTGATCAAACAGACAAAATACMGTTCTAATGCTAGGTGGAATACAAAGCAATCTCCTTAATGGAATTGGTCCCAAAATTGTGTCAGATATTGTCTGCTTACTTTTATGGAAAAGTAAGTTTTAATGCAGATGCAACATTGTTTGGGAAGAGCAAATTCAGATGTTTTCATTAAGTATTATTGAGGTGAAATTACAAGACTGTTTWTTTGGAGCATAGTTTAAAAAAATAAAAGGAGAAAAATCGATTACTTCACAACAGATGACTTGTAGCAAGCAGCCTCTTTGTTTCTTGGGTTTATATCTTAGATGTCCAGCTAAATTGGACTGTGTTAACCAAGTCATTCTTCTGATTTGAACAGACTTTTGGTGTGAAGTRGGAAGAACAAGTGAATATAGAAATTCATACCATTTTAGGCATTTTGTGAAAAACTGCAGTTATGATAGAATAAACACAGCAGTAATTTCAAACTCTCAATGGAATGTGTAAATATGTGCCAGACTATCAGGMCATTTTAACTTGTAATTTTTTTTTCTTTTAGTTTTCAGTCAATAATTTCTATGAAAGCATTCTGCAGTATTGATACTGTCTGTTTTCTGTTGGTATGACTTTTCTTTGGACGATAGTAMCAGTTGATTTTAAAAAAATTCAGTATTTTCTAATCAAGAAAACCCAAGTAAAATTGGCAGAAGGAAAATATTGCTAAGTAAAATTTATATGGCAGTTAATGTAGCTATGGAGAAAAGTTTCTGTCATACTTTATTACAAAGTCTTCATCATACTATCTCCAAGTTGGTAGGATAGTAACCTTTATGTCTACCATTTTCTTGAATAAGCAAACATTGTTTGTTTGGTTTTTTTTTTTCTCTAATGCAGAAAGCATCTGTTAGTTATTTTACAGAAGATTCTTATTTTACCTTCAACTTCAGCAGCACTTATACCTTTTCTTGTTGAAAGATTGCTCAGTATTATTAAGGATGAGGACAGAAGGATTCAAATTGTAAGTAATTGTAAAACCTTATTGTTTTTTAGTTGCTGTATTCCCCATAAATCAAACAGCCTTTATGCAGCATTGTAAAAGAAATACCAGTATTTAAATATTGTCTTCCTCCCCCTTTAGTTGTTTTTGAATATTTTTTGGTTTGGTTTTGTTGGTTTGGGTTTTTGTGTTTTGGGGTTTTTTTGTGTGTTTTTGTTTGGTTTTTTTTTTTTTCTTGGTCTAGATCTGAGCTTTCATTCTGACACGCACATGCCTTAGACTCAAGTCACACTTTTTTTTTTTTTGCTTTTAACATATCTGCATTTTGTGGTTTTCTAAAGACCTTTATGTTTAAAGACTTGACTGGTGTTGTAAATACAATCCTAAAACCAGGAAAGTGCTCCCTAATACTGTACCCTGTTCCCTAATACTTTATCATATTAGATGCAAAGTGTTTTGACCAGAACATTCAAAATGAAGATGATGTAGATTTCCAGGTTTCATATTTCTTTTCCCTCCTGTTAGCTCAGATAGGTACTAAAAGTCATCTTGTTCCTTGCTTACCCAGCTGAATGGGAGAAGACACCAGGCTCATGGTCACGTTACGTGTTGTCCAATGAGGGTTTATTTGCAGGGARCAAGCTGTTAAGAGAAACTGCACAGATGTGCAATACTTTTTCMGAAGGACAGTATTTTAAACTTGGAAAAGTTAAATGCTTAGTATATATCTGAACTGCAGTTAATGGCACTAAAATACTATTTGTAACAATAGATTGCAGAAATTATATCAGAAGTTCGTGAGCCAGTTGTTGCAGTTGACCAGCCTGTTGATGCTGCTGAAATAAGAAGGCGGGAGCTTAAGGTGAGCAGATTTTAATTAATAAGAAAAATATTTTTTTAAGTTTATCCATCTAGAGTTTTATATAGTAGGTTATTATTGGCTGTTGTTAATAGTGTATTGTTGGCTTATATCACAGAGGTTAGTATATTCATTTTCTTTTTACTTTGTATTGCAGTTGGCTGAAATAAAAGTGAAACTTTTTGAAGCAAAACAAGCTTTGGAAGAATGCATTACTCTTCAGGACTTTAACAGAGCATCAGTATTAAAAGATCAAATAACTGAGTTGGAACACACAAAAAATGATCTCCTAAAAGCAGCAGAGCAAGCTGAAATTAAAGAAATACATGTGGAGAAGGTTCCTTCCCTTCTTGTTTTCCTAAGTGCTGGTTATGTTTTAACATTTATACTTAGTTTTAAAAGAAGATATAGCTTGGCCTTGTCTCAAATACGTTTTTAAAATTCAAACCAAATATTTATGGYATTAGTATTCTTTCTGCAAGTATAGAAGGTGGTGGTATATGCTCTAGCAAAAAATGAATTGCAGTTGAACTGTTCTTTTGTCTTTGAATAACTAAAGATTTCTAAATGGGCTTTGTTCTTACTCCTTTTACTCATAACTAACTGAAAACATGAAAAGGAATTTACTGTGATCATAGTTTATAGACAGATGATGAATAATATTTGTGCACAGCAAATGTGGACATAAAATGTTTATTTGGGTAGAGAAAAATTACGATTAATGGCCCCATTCTTCTTATCATAGTCACCACTCAATATTGATAGTATTTTTCTCTTTTCCCTGACCAACTTCAAGAATGATCCTGAAACAGTGTTGAAGTGTCTGACCATGTGTTATGAGCTTCTGAAGATCATGTCGCTTTCTAAAGGAATCAGTCCAACCATTAATGCAATCATTCAGTCTCTGGTATGTAGGAATACAAAATAGTGTTTACATTATAATGAAAATGGATACATCAAAACTGACCCTTGGGTACTGGCAGGAGGTTTTGTGGTTACTTCACAATGACTTTGCTGTGTTTGGTGCTTTTAAGCCTTCCCAGAACCTAGTGTTTTCAACATAAGTACACTTAATGTTGTTCTGAGCTCCGATRTCAGAACTGGTTGTGGCAGAGAGATACTACAGAACAAGAGGAATATGATGAATATTTGACAAATGTGTGACAAGGCTGAATTGTAGTGTTCTAAGTGSGGTGCTTAGCTGTCTGCTTACTGCCCTTAATTGGATTTTCTATCACCCAAAGTTCTGAGAGCTCTAATRGAGAACTTTTGTAGGTGTTGGTTGTTTGTTTTGGCTTTGACATTTTGTTGTTTCTAGTCAAAAGCTTTTTAACTATGAAGGACTGGAATTCATACAGATCTCTCTCCCTCCTCCCTCTCCCTCCTCCCTCCCTCTCCCTCCCTCTACAAGGAAAGACTCTCCTCACCCCCCCTATCGTTCTTTTCCTTTGAAGAGCAAAATATCTTTGTATTGAAAAATAAGACTGGCATTRTTGGGCTCTTGTAGTCTACAAGATATACTTCCTGGTTTCCATTGAAAAAAATAGAGATTTTTTTTTTCTAAATATCACAAACTTCTAACCAGGCAGCAAGGAAAAGTATGGAATGGATGCTATTGAAGAATGTCTAAATAGGTTCTCTCTTTGTAACCTGGAGAGRACTGAAGGATATAAGGGCCTGAAAGAGGGCAGAAGTCATAAGACATGGGAGAAAAGTGAGTGAGCATTGGTTGATCACCACACAAACCTATCCACTAGCAAGCTTAAAACAAATGAAATGAGTCACTTCTTCACCTAATCTGTAATCTGTGGAATTCCTTGTCACAGGATGTGTTTATGGTGAACACTTGGACAAATATCAAGGAGTACTGAGCAAGTTCAAGAAAAATACATATGGAGTGATTAGGTACATACAGCTACTTTGTAGCTCTGGTGTCTCTCAGCTGCAAATTCGTGGGACTTTGACAAGAATCCTTAGGAAGTATCTGTTTAGTCTGYTTATGTAATTTGGATTTGATCTTTTGATAAGGAGACAATTGACTGGATGACCTCAGAAAGCGCATTCTTAGAATTCAGACTGCAAAGTAAATTGCTTAAATATAGTGGAACCACACCTAATGTTTTTCAGATGTATAGAAGTATTCTTAGAAATCCTAATTAGTGCTGTGTATTCCAAAAAGCTTTTCATTTGGTCTTTCTCTAATTTTCATTTGTTGTTTATTCCACTTTTCATTCTCCAAGATCTTGCTTCTGTATTGATGTTCCTGCTGGATTTTCACATATTAAGCAATTTGGCACACTTGTTTTTTTTTTTTTTGAACTTGAACTCTTTAGTAAATGCAAAAATATAAAATAATGCCATTTTATTGTTCATACTGTATCTAGTCTGGTTTTGTGTGGATTKTTACAATTGTCTTCTCAAAGACATCAAAATGGCATCTGTATTTTGCAACTTGGAACTGGGTATTGTTTCTCTGCAAGAATGTTAATGTCTTTTATGACATTGTGTAGGCTTGTTATTGTGTGTTGGTTTTTTTTATTTTCCAGAGTGATCAATTCCATTTTGTTTGAAAACAAATATTTGTTAAAAACAAACACAAAGCAAAACACTCATGYGACTTCTGCCATTATTTTGTTGCTGATTTTAAACATCATACTCAATCTGCTTCTGTTTATATCTAGATAAACAGAATATTTGGTAGTTGCCATTTTCCAATCTTCTATCAAACGAAATTATTTTTAATTTCAGGGTAAGCATATTAGTAGTCAGTCTTTTATTTTCCATCTCTATATTTAATCCATAAATTATTGTTTTCAGATACTTCCAGGCATAACTAATGTTCACCCAGCTGTAAGAAATATGGCAGTCCTGTGTTTGGGTTGCTGTACCCTTCACAATAAAGAATTTGCCCAACAACAACTTCCATTGCTGTTACAGGTAAAAAGTCTGATCAGAAATGAAATTATGTTTCAATCCTTGTGGTGAATGTTCTGATACCAAGCTAATTATAGAAAATATGACACTTGTTGATGTGTTTKACCCTGGCTTTGAGGGAAGTGTAGGTGGCCATTGTGCATTTTTAAGAGTGTGTTCCGGTAGACATTTGAGAAATGACAGCAGGTGTTAAGCTGATACGCTTGGCTCAGACAAAATGGTGGAGCTGTCAGTCATAGTAGGGAACTTCGGGTTCCTAAAATGTTAGCATTTACTGTTGTTTCGAATTTGCCTTTGAGTATGTCCCATTAAAAAAGAAAGGTTGTTTAGGGAGGATTTCAGTTACTTTAGCTTAAATTTTTGAGTTAAGTAATTATTTCTGCAGTTCCTAAACCCCAGTCTCTGTATAGGCTGCTGTCAGAAGGAGGGTGTTGCGCTAAACAGGTGTAGACTCTCTGGGCTAACCCATGATGAATGATTTTACTTACATGCTAATTTAAACTATGATACATATAGTAATCTATGTAACTTTGACTTTTATTACTCCCTTGGTCCCTGTTGTCTTTTTTCATACTGTTGATTTTAATTAAGCCATACTTTTATCAAGCTATATATCTGTGATGCTGGACATTCTGGACCTACCACATGCAAACAGACTTTCTGTTTGTCCAGTGTCTGTTTACAGGTTGAACAATAAAATTACATCTCACACAGGGATGCTTACTCTGTGGGTGAAATTAATTTGATTTTGTGTAGTGCAAATKGCATAGATGACTTGCTAAATTGCTTCCCAGATGGTATTATAAATTCTGGTTTAAATTTGCATCACACCTTGCTTAAGTCTGAAAATAGGTCCAAGTATTACAAAAGTTTCCCAAAAATAATCAGTTTTATTGAAGGCAAAATATTACTATGCTTAATTTCAAGATTGGTAGTCTACCAGAAGATGATGTGTTTATTTTCTTTATCAAACCTAGATTATACAAATAGATAACATAAAGATCAAGCTCGGTGCTTTAAAGGCAATCTTTGATCAACTAATGCTGTTTGGAATTGAGCCTTTTAAAACCAGAAGAGACAATGACTCTCAAAGTGAAAGTGCACAMAGTAGGACTGAAAATGGTGAGGATGAAAGTGCAACAGTAGAGGAGGAAGAGGAAACTGCCACAGTTAACAGCCTTCTGAAGCTTCTTTCTGGTTTCTTAGACAGTGAGGTAAGGAATACCAGAAATTTCCCTTAGTTTTGTTTGTAATAATATTTAAATTATTTTTGCAGAGGGCTTATCATCCCATTAGGCTGCATCAGAATATTATGTGGTATGAACTGAAATTTATGGTTTAATATTAAAATACCTGTCCTAGAAATTTACTATAAATTTGTCACTGGTACAGACTAACATTACTCTTGAGCTGCCTTGCATTCTATACAGGTGTAAATACATGAATTTAGAGAATTGATTGGTATAGGATATTACAATAAAGTATTGGTGAAAAATATTATGGTTGGTGTACTGGTTGTATGATGAGTTTTTTTCTTCAGTTTTCAGAACTTAGGACAGAAGCTGCAGAAGGCATTGCCAAACTGATGTTTTCTGGGAGGCTGATCAGTGCCAAGCTCCTTTCTCGTCTTGTTTTGTTATGGTATAATCCTGTGACTGAAGAGGATACTCGGCTTCGACATTGTCTGGGAGTTTTCTTCCCTTTATTTGCTTATGCAAATAGGTAATCATCTTTGCAATTCATTATATGACAATATACTTTGATCTAGCAGCTTTAGGAACCTGCTTTTGGTCTTGCACAAGTAGAAATGGTACAAATGCAAATTAGACATCTAATTCAGCCTCCTATGCAAATTGCCTTTGAAAGTAAATAATCTCAACCTGTGACCATTAAGATTTTCCATTAATTTCCTTTTACCCCTGTGGCTTTCYTCATGTTTTTTCTTTCCTAAGCCTATAATTGAAACTGTTCTCAAAGATACAGAATAAAATTAATTTTAAARGATGTGCTTTACTTATTTATGCTGTTGAACACTACAGGTAGGCTTTGAAGTGTCACTAAAATGTAGCTAGCAGAAATGCTTCAAAAGAAAATAATCAGTGGCCAGCAGTTATCAAATCAGCAGGCTGGTGGGCTAYGGTTTGGGGTTTGTTTTTGGTTTGTTTTTGAACCAAGGAATACTCCAATTTAAATTCACAGCATATTCAGATCTCCTGTTTATTTTGGTGGTGGACAAAGGAGGTAGAGAGCCTCTGTAGGGGAAGGAGAGCTTAAATAGCAATTCTCATCTCCTTTTAACTGCTGTAAAAAAATTATTTAGCTTACTTTTCAGTAGCTGCTAGTGGTTTTATCAAGTTAGAATGAACTGAGTATTTATCTGCTTTTTTATGGTTAAGTTTTGATGTAGGTGTATTAAATGTTACTTTATCTGTTTTTCAGACCAAATTGGATTACATTTTTGTGGCCTATATATTGCCACATTAAGAGCTGTAGTACAAAGGGTAATTGTTTTGAAAGGCAAAAAACCCTTAAGCAATATATTTTTGCTGTTGTCAGTAAAAAAAAATGAAAGAAAAATACCCAGTTTCTTACAGAATGGGGTTTTCCCTGCTTAAGTTTTTAGGAGAGTAATAGAAGAAAATTATTTCATGTTTTCAGTATCTCTGATAATGAGTAATGATTTTAAGCTTGTAACTTGATAAACGTTCACTATTGAATATCATCTTCTGGTGGTGTGAATTTTTTTTTTAATGAGTTCTAGTAATTGCTCACCTAAGTAATCCTGTGTATTTCCATGTCATTTGCAAATGAGGCAACTTCTTGTGGCACCTCATAGATGATATTTTTCTTGAAGAAATAGCATGGTGTGTTGTGTTAAGCAAAAATCAGAAAGATCTGTGGAGAAAAATTCTAAGTCTTAGTCTGGCTCATTGATTGAGAATCTCTGTTTAATTAGGAAATTTCATTTCTTTTCTATCTCAAAATATTATCTGCATCCTGGATCACAAATGGTCCATTTTAAGTTGAGTAATCTACTTTCTTCAGTTACTGATACTGTATTATTAGAAGCAAATAATACTATGTGTAATTCAGAACTTGTCTGCAAACTTGCCATTCAGTAAAGGAGAATTTGGGTAATAAATGCRATTTGGCTGAGGCTCACACCTGAATTTTGATACTGATTTCTGACTGAATTTAAAAATGCCATTTGTTTTCTGGGTGCTGCTCTGCTAGTCTTTCTGTCTGGTCACAGATATAATCAAGAGGCTTACCTTATGGAATGAAATATTTGAACTCTGAGGAAAAAAATGTTGATGCTGACTTTTTAATTAATCTGTCATATCAGAAATGTGGTATGACATGCTGTAATAGGAACAAGATCCTGTAACCAGTAAACAATTCTTATTTCTAGAATGTCTTCTATACAGTATTAAACTCTCAGCCTAAGAGGAGAAACTTCTGCCATGTGCCTATATGTTATTAGAGGTATTTTTTTAGTTTACAGAAAATAATCTGGATGATACTTCAGTTGTTCTTGAGCCAATCTAAAGCGTTAAAGCTGCTGAAAGGGAGAGTTCTTGCTTTGGTTCATTTGTAGCCAGTTATAGTGTTCAAAAGGTTTTCGTGTCAGCTGGTTTGGCTCCATAATACAGCAGCAAATGATCTGCTTTTAAAAAAATTATCTCCTGTATTGGTTTTCTCTTGTCATTATTTGGGTTCAGGTAGGAAGTTAATATAAATACCAGAAAGAGCAAAGGCTTCACTTCAACTAGTACGTTTAGTTTCTTGACATCTTACTTGTTAAATTGTTTTGACAAATCTTGTGGAACCACACTTTCAGACAACTTGCTGCAGAACCAAGTGAAACATGATTTTTAGACTTGCTTGGCAGGAGTTATGAACTCTTCTGAGAAAATAGCATGAATATTTCTTCCAAAAATCCTGTTAACCACTGCATACTTTTTTTGCCAGGTTTCCTTGCTTTTTTACACAATGAAAAGTAACCCCAAAGAAAAATGCTAGCAGAAAGGAGGAATGAGCAGAAAACAAGATTAATCTATGAAAACAATTAAGAGAAATGTATTTATGAAAATGTATTCTTTTGTCCTTCAAATAGACAGAATATGACTATATATCAGTTGAGTTTTCAGTAGTAAGGATGAGTGTTCAAATTCTTCAGAGGAAGGAAGTGCTACTTAAAATTTGCTTGAAATATGATGTGCTAAAATTCTAATTGGTTCTATGAAACAGTTTTGATACCTTGATCTTGATGGCTATTGTGAACTTCCATCATGGAAGAGTAAACCAAACTTTGTCTCATTATATGCTACTAATATTTGACTTCACTGAAACAGATCTAACCAGGAATGCTTTGAAGAAGCTTATTTTCCAACTCTGCAAACACTGTTAAATGCTCCTGCAACATCACCTTTGGCTGAAGTAGATATCAGTAATGTTTCTGAACTGTTAGTGGACCTGACCAGACCAAGTAGACTAAAATGCCAGTCCAAGAAATCTCAGGACTATCAGGTACAATGTGTTCAACTGTAGGAAGATAATACCTGTATCAGATTAAGAACTACCCCCCATTTACTTACTGCTACCTGTCTGGCCCTCTCTGCGATTTCCWCTGTCAGTAGTTGGATTATCTGAGTGACTATTCAGATAATGAAGTCTTTTAGCTTGACACTTCCCTCCCGTTTTCTTCCACCCTTCAATTTCCCCTCCCTCTTAACAGTTAAAAATACTAGCAGGAACTTGCACATGGCTAATTGTTTATATTGGGAATCACTGAATGTATTGAAAATACTGCATTTTAGGAAAATGTTTGCTCTGTAAAATTAGCCAACTGTTTGAATCAGATTGTTCTCACTGCTGTCTCTTGGAAATAGTTCTCAGCAAAATGATACCTAATTTCATTTTTTTTCAGGAGTTAACAGTRCATGATACTTTAGCCATGAAAATTTGCAATGAAATCCTGGCAGACCCAACTGCACCAGATGTCCGTATTTATGCAAAAGCTTTAAATTCATTAGAACTCAGTAGTTCTTCTACAGAGGATCTTCTGGTGTTGCTCAGTGAGATTCAAAAGGTAGTACAAAAATACCATGGTTCTTACTTTTTTAATTATTAGCAATCTAATATTTTGATATGCTTAAAAATTGGGTACCTTCTGTTTACTATGATGATGTGACTGGAATTTCTCTTTTAAGCAGTCTTTGAAAACTAGTTTTTGAGTAATTTACAAAAATCTGAGCTGGTATCACTGCATAAACCATAGACAGTATAACCAGCAGGAAAGTGTGCCTAACTTGATACACTACAATACAGTAAGTTCTTTTGATAACTGTAGTGTAGTTATTTTCTCAAAGTTAAAATCCAGTATAATGTCTTGTAGTTTGGGGGTTTATCTTTAGTTAATTATTAACAGCTGAAATTTTACACCTAAACTTACAATATAATGGGAAAATCACTAGGCAGCATGAAAAGGGTGCTTGATTTAAGATGAAGTGGGAAGGGATTACAAGGGTTTTACTTTGGTGCTTTTATTAATGTGGAAAAAGATTAAAATTTGAAGTGTGGCACATGAACACAGAAAAGTTGAAAAGATTGCTGAATCCACTATGGGCATATCTTCCAGAAGTACTCCAGCTGTACTCCAAGTCCAGTTGAATTTTTCTAGGCATCCTTTAAAAAAAATGGAAAAAAAGAAAGGATTTTGGTGCCTAGTATTGATGGAGAAAGTGTTTCTCCTTTCAGCTTGACTGGTCACATTCATGTCACACATCGTATCCCTTGTGCAGTCATTTCGACTAATCCCATTAGTAGTCAAATTTAATAGATAAAATAAATACTTGTAAATTTTTGTAGCATTTAACATTAAATGTCTGCTCTCCAGAAAGTGGAAGATAAACCGTGTCTAAAAGCTATTGAGAAGATCCAAATGAAATTGACCAAGGGTGCTAATGTGAGCAAAAACCACTCTGGAGGAACTGAGGAAACRGGTCTCTCTGAAAGGACACAGCAAAGTGACATCCCATTGTCTGAAAATACAGTTCACAATGAAGGAGGTAATTCAGAAGAGGTGTGGTGCACTAACAGGTATACAATTCAGTGAATAGTTAAGCATTGTGAAAATAAGAAGCAATAGGAYTTGGGAGACACCCCCAGCTCCCTCAGCTGCTCCTCATAACACAGGTGCTCCGGGCCCTTCCTCAGCTCTGTTGCCCTTCTCTGAACTCACTCCAGCACCYCAATGTCTTTTATGCAGTGAGGGGCCCAGAACTGACCATAGGATTTGAGGTGTGGCCTCATCAATGCTGAGCACKGGGGAATGGTCACTGCCCTGGTTCTGCTGGCCACAAAGTCTCTGGTACAAGCCTGGATATYACCCACTGGCTCATGTTCAGCTTATGGACATTCAGCTGTTAGAGCTGATCCCTTATGATTTCAGTGTCCTCAAATGGAAAATCACTSTTCCTGCAGCCATGATCCTCTGATTCAGAGGACTAGGCAGCCCAAGTAACATCTCTAACATTAGTAACATCAGTAACATTAAAGAATTAGGCAAATAAAGCACTGAATAGCTCTGCTTTATCTCCATTCCTGTTAGTCAGGTGACTGACCATCTTCAACAAGTGTTTGTCCAGAGTTTTATTTGGACCTCCACCTGCTTTTACCATACTTTCAAAAGTCCTTCTTTACTATCTTATAAAACACTGACCAGGTTCAACTGTAATTGAACTTTGGCCTTTTGTGCCTTCTCCCCCACTCTCATCTTCCTGCAAAGCATGATCTGTGCTCAGATTTTACAGTTCATTTTTCCTCTTGAGCTCCGCAAGGAGGACCCTCTTCAGACAAGCTGATATTCTGTCCCTCTTGCTTGGCTTCCAACACATTGAAAGGGGCTAAACAGTTGTCAGGAATAGTTTAGGTATAATTGCCCTTTGTTGGGGCAGTTACAGCTGAGGGACATTTTCAGCTTCCTGTTAGCCTTATTATCTAGTTTCTGGTTTAAAGAAAAGGTGGGGTTCAGTTGTGGGGCTTTTTAATATAATAGCCACTGRTACTTAAGATAATCTGGTACTTAACATACTGGTACTTAAGATAATCAACTTTTAATTTAAGACTTCTGCATGTGTTATTCTGTTTAACAGAAAATAATAAAGATGCTCTTCATACTCCAGTTAATGAAGTTAAAGAAAATGCAAAATTAAGATCTACAAGAAGCAGAGCTGGCAAAGGTACAGAGGGTACAATATTAGTAGTTTTTAATAAAATAATTTCATACTAATTGCTTGTGAATGTGTAGATGGGAAAGGCATTCATACACTGTTATAGCTTTTACAATTTTATTTGTTACAATATTAAACTAGTTTGTTCTGTGGAAATTTTTGTGCTGTTACCCTCTCTCAATAACATAGATTAAAAGAAAAATTAAAACACTGACTACAGGATTGCAGATGACCAAACCATAGCCATTGACAGTAATGAACAGGTGTTTCTGGGAAAAGTGGAAAATTGTGGGAGTTTTTTTATTGGTTTTGTTTTGTGACCACATTCTGTTTGTGCTGTTATTTCTGTGTTTCAATGCAATATCAAACACTGAAGAAAGATAGATACAAAATTAGTTTAAGAAAATAAATTGTATCAAGATATGAAAAGAGACTTTTTTTTTTTAACTTAGGACAACAGAAAGCAGCAGCAGAAGTGAGGTCTATGAGCAGAAGAAAAACTGGTGCAAGTGTAAAACGTGGTAATGAAAGGTAAATCCTTGTCTCCCCACCATGAAAACCATGATGTCTGTTCTAGCAAGGAAATTTAATTCAAATGTTTGTCTTTCCCAAACTTGTGTGTTTGATATCCTCTGTTCCTAAAAAACAGATAAATAGAAAAAAAAATTTMTTTGAACTGGTACTTTTGAAACAGTGGCAGATTGTATCAAGGAGCCTGTAATAATGATTTTAATATGCCTTTTGTGTGTTGAGTCAACAGACATTCTAGTTGAAAAAAAAACAGATTTTTGGTATACATTATGGCTCTTCCAATTAGTTCTGTCTACTTTTTAATTTGTTCTGTGGAATTGTCAGTTTTTAAAATTTAAATTATTTTCTGCCCTTTCCAGTTTTGTTGCTTATTGTCCAATAAGTAGTTGATAAGCTTCTAGAAATGATTGAGAAGTGACTATAGACAATGGATTTCTTCCCTTATCATCTCGCAGGATATAAGCATTAAAAAAAATGTTATCTTTGTAATTTTCAGCTGTGCTCTCTCTTGCTTAAGCAAGTAATTCATTTAGTCTGGACTCTCCCATTTGCCTGTTTGCTATATTTGCTTTGATTCCACCTAATTTTGGGGGAGTTTTGCTTGTTTTGCAACTGTTTATCACTTGGTTATCTTTACTGATCCTGCTATATCACTTTGAAGACACCAATATATTCTCAAAAAATAGAAAGTTTATAACTGGTAAGAAGTATTTTTGCTCTTTAAGACAATGTTTCAAGTTTGTTCCTGTAAAAGCTTTTCAGTTTGCTTAGTCTTTTTTACTTTACTCTTAAATATTCTATGTTTCAGTTGTGATCAAATTCCAGRACCGGTCCCAGTGTCAAGTTCAAGGCCTCAAAGACGAGCAAAAACTTTGGCACTGGAGAAAACCCGAATGAATCTTTCAAGACTGTTGGATGAGGAAACAGATTAGTGAAGACAAAAGAAGAAAGTATCTTTGTCAACAATGGTAGTTAACAACAGACTTGAAAATAAGATTTTTTTTTCTTGCTTTTCATCCTTTGCAGTTTTTGTTGGAAACTTGTCAAACTTCAAAATGCCATGACAAACTTTTCTGCTGTTATTTGCTCTATTCAGAAGCTTCTGTAACTGTGATGAATTATTTCTGTAATTTTAAACACAATTATGAGGTCCTGACTTCCCTCTTTTGGTAACTCTTCAAATCCCCCAATTGTGTTGTAGTATGAGTTTGTGTCCATAGCAGCCCCTTTAGATCAGAGATGCTCTGTCCCCTTGAATGCTGCCTGAAGATAGTTGGAATAGGCAAAGTATATCACTGTTTTTCTCAACTGGGGAAATTTCTCAAACTGGGGCTTTAGTGTTGGGGTTTTTTTTAAGTTACAAGGTCTCTCATCCTCCCTCTCTTGAGTGGTTTGCGCTTTAAGCACCACTACACTTTCAACAACTGGTGCTAGTCCACTCTTAAAATGAGTTTCAAGGCAAAGCAGGAGCAATAAAAATCTATCTTCCTGAACAAATTTAAGACTAGTTCTTGCTATTCTGTTGTGCCTTGCCACATATGCAGGTTCTGTCTTTGGCATCTCTTAGGAATGCTGGACTGAAAAGATAAGTTTCCCTTAAGTCACCTCCCAGTCTGCAGATGCCTCTGCTATGGATGTGGCTTCACTGGTGTGTGTTAATAGAAAACAGACTTTGCCTAACTGGAGGCTCCCAGGGCTGGTGTGGGGCTGGAGTCCCGCCATGATGGGAGAGGCTGAGGAAGCTGGGCTTGTTCAGCCTGTGAGTGTTGGGAGGATCCCCAGTTACCTGCAAGGAGTCCAGTAAAGAAATAGAATTGGGCTTTTTGTTGCATATGATGGGAGAATATAAAAACAATGGGTATAAATTGAAACTCAGACCGGAATAGAAGGTGAGAAAGGCAGTGGAACAGGTTAAGAACTGCTGRAACTGGTTGCCTGCGCAGAGGCTGTGCAGGTTCTGTCCTGGGAGTTTAAGACAGGTCTAGGTGTTCCGTACTCACAGCTGGCAGCCTTTGAGCAGGGTGTACGACTATGAACCTTCCTGATGTCCTTTTATACCTGACTTACCCTGGGATCCCTTCAGGCCAGAAACCTGACCAGCAACTGGCATTGAATTTCCAGCCCCTCTGGGCACATTGCCTGCCCAACTTCCTGTAAAGGGTAGGGTTTTCTGTATAACACAAAATTCRATGTGTTCTTATAAAATTACCTTTCCAGGAGGGGTGACTGCATAATTGCAGGGTGGGATGAACAGATGTGTGCATTTTCTTTCAAAGTTCATTATTACTGATAATCAAGGTTTAAATATATGCAGCTGTCTTTCTGAGAGAGTCACATGGTAGCAAGAATACATCCAATGATGCCAAGGACCCAAGCCTGGAGGTATCTTCCTTGCAGTGAAAAAAATCTTGACTTGTTATCCTTTACTCCTTCTAGCCAAAATTATGTTTCTACTTTAATTCTRTGTATTGAAAGTACCTAGCTTCCTGGCTGCTTAATTAAGGAATATAATTTTAATTCCTAAAATACTTTAGTTGATTTTAAAATGGTCTCTTTGTTGCTCTGGACCSATTACTGTGCATCCCTCCTCTTTTTGCTGGCTAAATACAACACTGTGTCAAATGTGAACCACACTAGACCTAGACTTGATTGCCTGTTAAATAATAGCAAAATAGTAGTGGTTACTTGTCAAACTTAGAGATCCCATGTTTATTCCCACCCAAGTTTTTGTTTCTTAAAACCAATTCTGTGGTTTTGGTTTGCTYGTGTATTCAGTGTCTTCAGCCTACACACTAAAACCCCTTCTCTTGGGAACAGGCCTTTGGCTAGCTGCTCTCGAAGCTGAGGCCAGTAGGGGCTGSTGAGCTCAGGTTATACCTGAAAACTCTTGAGTCAGCAGCCAACTAAAACTCAATGTGATTCAAAGGAATAATAATAGTAGTTGTTAACAAAACTAAAGGCTCCTACTTGGAGATGAGAGGGGCATGTCCAAACCAGAAAGGTTTTGGTATTTAGTGGGTCTTGGAAATCAGAAAATCCGTGAGCCATCTYCTCCCATGAGCACACAAACACAATTCCAGCGGCATTGGCTCCATTGTAAGATTCTCATATCCCACCTGACTTCTTACTGATTCTTGTGCTTTGGCTCCACTGAGGTCAATTTCAGTGCCTCTGGCCTGGGAAGTTTAATTCTCCTTTTGGCTTTCTTGCCCCACAGAATCCACATGCATTAAATAGTTGAGATACACAGACCTTATAAACAGCACTAAACATAATGAWTGTTTATTCTTTTAGTCACATTCTGCACTTTTAAATCATGTCTCATGCTTCAGTGACTCAGTACCTTCTTGGGATCTTGTGACACCCGAATTCATAACCATCTCTTTATTTCAGTCACTGGATTGCACCTGCAAACCAACAAACCTCTGTAAAGAGGAATTGCATCTTCACTTTTTTAAGGTAAATCCTTAAAACCTTTGTTTTATAAAATACAGTGTTTTCCAAGGAAGTTTCCATCTGGAAAATTAGTTACTGACAAGTAAAGGACAAATAACTCATCATGAATTAAGAAACCTCTACTCTATCTACTGAATGTATGACTCCAGAAAAGATAAGTATATTATATGGTTTTATTCTAACACTTTTGTTATAGCTCTATTAATAATAAAGTTTTGATGAATGAAGTACATGAACCTTGCTAAGATCATTTAAGCATGGAATGTCTACAATGTAGTCAGCTACAACCATTTACTACTTCTTTGAGTAGAGATAAAATTTTGATTTTTACATTGAATTTCCAAAGTACATGGAAAAAACGAAATAGGAAGAGCATTTACATCCATTTTAATTGGTGGCAGGCATAAATTCATAAAAACAAATGGGGAAGAAAGACCAYTTAGCAGAAACCTCAAAAAGTGCAGGTACAGATTTGTTGAATGACAATCTTTCATGAGATTCTCCAGCAGGCTTGGTCTTTCTTTTAGACATTAGGGTCATTAAACACTGTCACACAGAAGTTCTCAAGATATGTGAAGATGAAAGCATACTGCAGAAACAAACTGGTGCTTCCATACATTTCAATCCATTGGTGAAGGAGATCTCCTCAGATAATTTACCTTTGTACTGCTTTGCTTCGAGGTAGTCGGTCTCCACCTGTTACAGATTTGTTTGAATTATTACCATAAAACTTTACATGGTGACCTATGCCACAAATTACATAATATATTAACTTTCGTGCACAAAAATAAAATTGGGAAACAATAGTTAAATTTAAAGAACATAGAAAAATCACAATACTATTAAAGGGGAACATCCGATTCTGATATTTGTACTGCAAGAATTTCATGATGGTCAGATGTGAAACTTCATATTTAAAAAAGAAAAAGTACATCAAACTGAATAATGCTAGTAGTATATAAAGCCAAATCACACAAGATCATTTCAATGTAATAAATGCTTATTATTTAGCAGAAAAAAACATCAGGAACAATGTACAAAATAATAGTGCAAGAACAGCTGCAATCTATTTGTTCTCATCAGTTTTGAGATTTTGGTTAAAAACTTTACAGCTGGCGAGAGATGCTGCTGAAAAACTCAGATTCCACTCAGTGGGCTGATTAAGGCACATCTTTATGGACTTCAAATGTTCATTTTCTGTGTTCATGTCTATTGAATTCTGCGGCTCCGAGACTTTCACTTGTAGTGTGCTGTGAGAAAAGAAGTGGGGGTAGGAGAGGGGAAAAAAACAAGAAAAAGTTTAGTATACTTTCCTCTTGCCCTGCAAACAAGCTGATAAGAGGCAAGATGAGGTGGTGGCAGATCTTGTATTCTGTTGGGGGGTTTTGTTGCTTTTTTACTGCACTATGTTCCAGAAACASTGAGGTTGGAACCTGACTGCTGTGCTGTGTTGTAAAGTAGATTGGGCTTGTTTGTGGGGATGGCTGAGGCTCTGTCCATTGGCAGCGCCCGTCCCAGGTCAGTGTCCTGCTTGTGCTGTTCCTTTGCAGGAGTGCAATAACAGCTGGCCTTGTTTAAATCATCTCCAGCTGACTACTGAGAAAGCACAGAGCAGGAAGTGGGTAAGGGTTTGGGGCTTGTTTTTATTGCTGACAATATTAACCTAGTACAACTATGAAAGGACTCACATAKAGACAGTATTTTGTTTTAAAGCTAGGAAAGAAAGCAATACAAGAAGGGAAAGAAACCTAGTCCTTTGTGGGGATCACTAAGCAGACTAGGACAGACGTGTGGATTGGATCATCAAATGGATAGGATTGGAAGAGGCCTTTAAAGGTCATGTATTCCAAACCCCCTGCAATCACCAAGGACATCTTCAACTAGATCAGGTTGCTCAGAGCCCTGTCCAGCCTGATCCTGAATGTTTCCATGGATGGGACATCCACCACCTCTCTCAACAACCTGTTTCAGTGTTTCACTATCCTTGCACTTGGAAGTGCTTTAAGATATAAAACACACTCAGAAGACAATTTCAATCCTCATTTCAAACCTCTTTGTAAATTTATTTTACTGTCTACCTCCTGCAGTGATTTTTCCCTCTGTGTGATACAATGTTTCTCACCATCCTTTTCAAAGTTTTTGAAAACTTCAAGAATGATACAAAGTTGAAAGTATTCCTGAGCTACTAAAAGTAATGTTCTAYGTGGTGTAATTACAGGTAGGAGGTAATCACATGATAAAAACTATCTGAACACAGTTTACTATTAAAGGGGTATTTGAGTAGCAAAATTGGCTTTCGCATTTCAGGAAACAGATTCATCACAGAACTCGGGTGCACATTCTGAAGACTGAATGTGCTGTAGTGTAGTTCTCACAGGGGTGCACAGAGCAGCTGAGGACAGTCAGTCAGTCAGTGTAGGACTATAATCTAAAACATTGGCTTCTGTTACTCAAATACCAATGACTGACTTTGATTAAATCATTTCCAGTATCACAGCACACGGGAGAGACAGCTAAAATGATAATTCACTGTTGCTTTTCACAGATATCAGAAACACAATTTTAATTTTACATTTTAATATAAGCTCCCCAGAAGGCTGTGTGCCTTTCTGACACAGCAGTGAAACAGACATTTCTCATTTATTAACTAATTCCCAACCCTCCATAACTGGTGTGCTGCTCCCATGCCCTGCATTTCCCTGTATCATTATTCAGCCTCTGTCTTTTGTCTTGTTTTGCCTTGTACCCCTTTTCTCTGGATGGCTCTGATCCTTTCTTTACTGCAGGAAACAGAGTGCAGGTGTAGGTGATGGACAGGACTTCAATCAGCAAGGTTACTTTCTCAGATTTACAGCCTCTCCAGACTTGGATCATTGCCCTCAGAAACTCAAAGGCTTTTCTTATGACCATGGGATTAGGTGCATGTGTGAGATGGTGTTAATGCTGCAGTTGACAGCTTTCCTCACCCGTGCTGACTTGTGTTTTTTCAGGTAGGAAAACATAACCCCTAACAACTAATCAACAGCTAAAGGAAAGATAATACAGGAATGTTTTGTTTTGTTTCTTTTTTTTTTTTTAAGGTAGTGGTAACAGTGTATCTTAGGATTTGGTGCAATTGTGACCATCATTTCTTCCCATTTCTCTAGGTACTCTTGAAGTGCTGGTAACGTATTTTCACTTAACTTAAAAGATTTTATATTTCACTATTTCACTATAACTGATCCATATAATGGTCTCCTCTTAGMAAGTAAAGAGAAAAAACAGGATATGGAAACATGACTGTATTTTGGATCTGAAATGAGCAATCTGAAAAAACGCCTCAGGGAGCCAAGTTCAGCAGCCCTTCAGCAGGTGCTCTGCCACGGCTCTGTGCAAGGGGCTGTTCAGCCTCACAGAGAGCTCTGACTGTCCCAGAGCCACAGGAAGCACGAGGGTGGCAGGTGTGGCACTGACGACATGGGTACACCGCTGTGCATGGTGACACTGACACTGTTGGGTCAGGGCAAGCTGGGAATGCTCTCACGTGCTCTGCGCTTTCCTTGGAAGCTGCTGCACTCCAAACCAATGGGTCCGGAACACTGTCAGTGAGGATTCCAGGATGGTTTTGTGTGTGTTGGAACTGCCAGTTCCCATATCTGAATCACCTCTGAATTCACTGGAGRAAGGATGAATTGCCTGTGTTATTCTAACAAATCACCCCCATCTTATTCTAACAGATCTTAGCAGCCAGACCAGAGTAACATTGATGGACTTTCAGGTCCTCTCTGGTCTCCCTGSCTAAGCAGAGAACCCTGTGTGTAGTTAAGTTTCCAGGCCTGTTGGGGCCTAAAAGGATCATCTCTCCCCACAAAAATGTCCTCCTATCATTAAATAAAAAGGAATAAATAGAAAGGTTTGAATTCAACCTTCTACTAAAGCAAGCAAYGATTGGCCTCCCCATGCTCCTAATGCTAAAGAAAACCCTGTTTTTTTCCCCCACACTTCTTGTTAAAGCTGCCCAAATACAACAATTTTTTGGGGAAAATTACACATTTTTTTTTACCCGAATCATCATTATACTAATAGAAATGCTGATTTTGAATAGTAGGACAGGAGAGCAACACCAGAAAAGTTGAGACTGCCAAGCACAAAAGGAAAATAATATTCTTTGAAGTGCTTATTTTCTGTGCCACATTATTTGGAAAATTTGGAGCCACATTCTTCTGGAAGAAAAGGAAATTTGGCACCTATCATATGAAAATGATAAAATTTTTAAAAATGTGGCTAGCTCAAGTCCATGTACTTGTTGAGTTAAATCTGTCACATCATGTTGAAAAAAGTAAGAAAAGGTAAAAAATGTCTCATSTATTAGGTCAATCCTCAGCATTTCCCATCAGGGATTGGCATCAATGCTGTGTGCTTGTATGCTGTAAAAGGGCTCTGAAAGTATCAATGCAGGGTTTTATTTCTCTGAGCCTTTTGCAACACTTAGAGATAAAAACATCTCCTTYCCCACTATCTGAGAGCAAGGTCAAACTTGTTCCTACCCTCCTGTCTGACAGAAATTGTGGAAACTGCACTTGTTTAACACCACCAGCAGTGATGTGCAAATTGGTAGCTTGGAAAGGGTAAGAGCACCCGTGACATGCAGCACTGATTCAAGGCTTTCACAGAAAGGTTTCAATAACACTGAGCAGAAACAGTAACACTTTAGCAGAATAATAAAAAATGTTTTCTCTACGAACTCCACTCAAACAATGTCCCGAAAAAGAAACTAGTGGAATACACTAGGTGAAAATCTACAGTGACTGCAGGAACCTCAGTATGATTTCCAACAGAAATTGATTTGGCAATGTAACATATATTGGAAAGACAGTAAACCAGCCACACACAGTCTCATTGATTGCCTCTAAAATTTAAACTCATTTTTCCATAATGCCAAAACACAGCAACAAAGAAATCTAAAAAGAAAAAATTTAATGTCTCATTTCCATTTRCCAAATGGATTCTCATTGTAATATGAAATAACATATTTCAGCTGYGTGTATGGAATCCTATTTGGGAATCTGAGAGAGAAACAAATGGATTGGAAATCAATCAAAGCAAGCTGGGCAGATAAGCAATATTYAGGGAGTCTGAAAAGTTAGACATAAGATCTGGATTTATCACAGTTGGAGTACTAAGACAAAACAATGCAGAATAGCAAGACAGGAAGTGAAACTGAATGGAGACAAAAAGATGGAGTGAGAAGTCAGAACCAGCCATAATCCCAGACTGAAATTATGGTGGAAAGTTTATTTTGCTCTTCAGACTAACTCAGAATTGTTTTATTGGTTTGATTAAAAAAAATAAAAAAGGATGGAAAGAAAGGAAATATGAATCAAATACATACAAAATATATGAGAAAGATAGTTAGAAGAGACAACTAGGAATTTGTGAGCATTTGTAAAAGAAAGCATTTGTAAAATTTGTGAACTGTAAGTAAAAGAGCATTACTTACTGGTAGCTATTTTCTGAATGTATATATTGAAATACCCACACTGTCTAAGCTTCAAGTTTAACTTGCAGAGACAAAATTGTACATCAGTACTAACAATTAGTACTTCATCTTCAAAGAGCACAGCACAACAGTAACACCAAACAGTAGATGGTGACATTTTCAGGTAAACATTTGGCAAGTGGAGTGAATGGTAACAATTTCAGAGTGCAGTTAGAAAAATGACATGGCTTTCTCCCCAAAATCACTCAGTCTCGGAAAATTACACACAACAGATACAGGCAAAGTAAAAGTTTTAAATTGTAATTTCATCGCAGAACTCAGGAAATAAAACTTAACAAAAAAAGGAAAATCAGGCTTGCACAGTCATGGAGTACAGAGCTCTGTTCTGATGGCTCCCCAATATGAATATATGCTGACAAGTTAAAATAGCAGTAACATTCCTTCCCTCTTTTTAAGTTATAATTATTTAAAGCAGCCTGACTGAGAAAGTTATGTAGAACAATGATCTTTTTGACAAGAATCATCATGCTTTGTGGTATTATAGACTATTTAGCAGTCCACAGAAGACACAGGGTTCCTCAAGAGCAAGGAAGTAGAATATTAATGTAAGCTGTCACTGAAGTGGGCATGAAGAAGWCATAAAATTTTAGGGCATAATTTACTAGTGATAATAGTATTTAACTGTTGAAGAAAAAGATATCCTATGATCTCAAATTGCTCATGGCATACTGTTTTAGAAGATCTTGGAAACAAAAAGCAGCTAAGACTCTAACAATTTAAATGAAGCATCATTAATTTGATGATGAATATAATGAATTCTTAGCTTCTATGAAAGCCATGAAACCACCTTGAATCAAGCCTTCCTCTGATCATCAGTTCTCTGAAAGAAAACTAATTATATATATAATATATATAATATATAATATATAATATTTCTAGTTATTACTAGAAGCTAGCAGCATGCAAGTAAATTGAAAAAAACCCCAAACCCCAAACACCTATTGTGCAGATGAGCACTGTGGCATTTGACTTAGAAACACACTATAACAGAAGAAAAGTTTTTGTTATTTTTTTTCTACCTAATCATAATTTAAAATAGTTTGGAAGGAGGCACAGTAAGGTGAAGGYTGGAGGTTCAGAACTCTGTGTACTGCTGGTTCAGGCTGTTCTGAGGAAGCACAATGCCTCCATCTCTGCACTGTGATGATTGCAGCTATGGAAGTAATTTGTCTTTTAAGCTCAAATCTTTAATTCATAATAGTTTTTTTTTACTTTATAAATGTAATTATGTTATGGAGAGAGATCATCTCAGAAATACGATGAGACAGTCCCTGGGTGGTTTATAACCCACCAGACTYCTGAATTAAGGAAGGTCAAACAGCAATTTGCAAATAAGTAATTTCCTTTTCTGAGATTTCTACTACTTAAATGTAATTTAAAGCCAGCTGTGAGTAGTAAACTGATAAATAGGAAATGTCAGCAACAAATGTCAGATACACCAGAGAATTTCTTCAAACACACATCTCTAGAACTTTAAAGTAGAAAGACAGGTGACAACCACCACCACAATTTTAAGAATTGATACCTTAAGTACAGCTCTTAAATATTTACCTACACAGTAAATAAAGTTCTTGCATTTATAAAGTACTGCTACTGAATGTTTTGAAAATTATGCTAAGTGCCCCAATAAAACCACTAAAATCTAACTTTAAGTAATTTTTTTCCCTAAAATTTACCCTGTATTCAAAATGAAGGACTTTACACAGAGGGAAGAGAGCATAATCCCAGTGAGAATAAGAATTTATTTTTAAAGAAAAATATTGGAAGTCATTCTTACAGCTTCTAGACAAGAATTTCTCAGCTAGGCTTTCATTTCAATTCATGTGTACGGTAATAATCCATTGTTTGGACTAAGATTTCAATAGTTTGAAATAAGGTAACTTWGAGGCCAGGCCTGTGGCAGTAAAATACTGAGCATTATTTCTGAGTATTTATTAAGTCCACACCCTAGGTAACTGGAACCTGTGAAAAGATCCAGCTGRAAAGACTTCCCTAAACACCTTAATTTTCATGTATGCATGTATTTTAATATGAATTGTGAAAGCCTCATTATTCTAATTCCTAGCAGAATCAAGATTTAGAAATGTTCTACCCTGAGCTACAAAATAAAAGAATCAGAATACCTACATAAGACCTGCTTGGAAAAACGTGACTGTAGTCACATTACACACTGATGGCTTGGCAACTGATACAAAACATTCCAAAACAAGCAGAAATTCAGAGTTAGGCTTTTGAAAGGATTTCAAGTCCTAAGTTAATTTTAAGGCCATTTCTACTGGTATGCATGGAGTAAGCAAAGTAGGTCTAAAGTTGATCTTAACTGAAGAAAGAGCTGCAGCCAAGTCAAGATACCTGCCCCACCATGATAAAAGACAGAAGGACAGATTCCTCCTATGGAAGCCCAGAAGAGGAGACAGAAAGGAGCATGTGACAGTAAGTGGAAATGGTAYAGCCACCGAAAGAAAAGTTGGTTAAACTCCTGTCTAGAACTAATTTGTGGTAAGGAAAAGCTGAAAGCAAACATAAGTTATGTGAGTTTCTGTTGTTGAAAGGGCAAATCAAATAGTAAAATCTGTCAGACTGACAAAATCAAGGAAATGAATACAGAAAAGAGCACCTTGCCTCCATTCATCATGAAGTTTCTCACTAAAGGTTTACATCCTCTTGACACAGCAAGAGATTACCATTATTTGTACTCCAAATAAACTAAAGAATAATCTAAGCAGCCTTTACTGATGTTCAAAACATGAGAGGAATCAGCATCAGATAATGGTCCCCTTACAGACATGAAAAAAGAAACAAAAATTGCTTGACCTGTCCCAGAAGAACAGAATGTGCAATTTGCCTTTAGTATGGCAGCAGAAACTGTAACTTGTCTAGAGTTATAAAACATCCAGAGTTGTTGGCCCAAAAGCATGCAGTTAGGAAGACAAAATCTGTTTAAATATCTTGACCTTGGAAAATACGTATCTTTACACTGTAGGAAAAAAAAATAAATAACCTGGTCTTCAATATGAAAAAAATGAATTAGAAAGTTGGTATGGCTTTTTRCAAAAGACTTTCTACCCCTGGGTTTGAAGAAATCTGTGACAAAAGSTGACTGACATCTTGCTCATGGTATTACAAATCTCTTAGCAGGTGTGTGGACCAGASAGAATGGACCAGCAAAGTACACTATGAGAAACACCCAGTAAAAATCAAAATGGGAATAAAACTGCACTCATCTTGTGCAGGGTGTCCTTTGGCACTCACAAACACAGCTTGGGATAAAAGGAAAGCTGATGACTAATCTGAGAATTAATCAAAGCTTGGGAGAGCAAAGTAATGAAGACAGGATGCAGATGAATGTGAACAACCAGAGTGTAATGGCCTGAATGAACTGTGGTTCAGATGTGGGTGTGAATAAACTGAACGAGTAACAGGGATGTTGTAAAATGAACAACAGYTCAGCAGAATCACACTGGGACACGGTGCTGTACCAGTGCAGGACAGGCAGTTCTGTGACAAAGGCATGCACAACTGTCGTGGAGCACAGAAGAAGCACAAGTCAATGCTATACTGCTGTAAAATTACAAATGAGTGTCATGATATACCAAAAGCAGTGGAACAGCCAGCACAGGAAGAGGCWGCTAATGGCAAAGGTATAATTGTCACCACAGGAGCTAAGCTGATATGCAATGACTTGACATCCTGATTGGGTGCATCACCCTCCATGAAAAGGTGCACACACCTTTCTACAAAAAGGTAGAAAACTGCAGGGGAAACATAGATCATCTGACTTATTAACGAGAGTAATTAATAAAAGTTCATGAAAAATCACACATTGAGAATGAAATATAAAGTGAGCATTTAGATAAGAAAACAAGTCAGTCAGCTGAAAGCTGGCAATCCAACAAAGGGAAAAAAGAAATAACGGAGGAGATAAAACTAGCAATTTCAGATGATACCTCATGCATTGAAAGGAGAAGTGGAAAGTGATGTGTCTCAAGAAAGGCATTATTTTATCAAGGTACACTGCAACCARTCAAAACATCAAGTCATAACCTGGTTATGAGGGTGGAGTGGCTTTTAATTATTGCTCAGTTACAATAATTTCCATCTTTTATTTGACTAGCAGTGAAATAAGATCTACTTTTCTAGCTTTTTRTAAAGAACTATTAAAAAAACTCCTGTGAGCAATAAAGAAAAAATTCCAAATAACTTCCCAATTGGCATCTTAATCGAGATTSTGTCTGCAGTTTTTCAAAGAAGTGATATTCTCTTAAAATCACACCCTAAAAAGGTTCACACTTCATAGGCAGCACCTATCCCGAAACAAATACATTCAGGTACAGATCTATAAATAACACATTTCTATATAATGGTATTTGGTAAAACCCATAATTTTGATWTCCAAATATTTTCCTCTGATTTATTTCAAAATACCTAATAAAACCTTAAAATAACTATGAGGTGAGCATTGCTAATGAGGACTCCATAAACTTTTTTTAGCCAGATCCCACACCCTAGAACACCATCATGTTTTACATGACATTGAACAGACGATGCCCAACACTGCCTCGACTGCCACCAAGGGCAAACCGCCAGGCTGTGATGCTGTAGTGGGATGTGCATGGGAATGCAAAACGCTGCTCTTAAAATATTTYACTTCCCATATACAGCAATTTCCTATCAGACACATTCATCTAATTAGYTGTCGATCACTGTAAAAATATCTGTGTTAATTAGAACCTGAACSTTGTCAACAGCTTTCAGAAACACTCAGCATTCTTAGGGACACCMAAGATTCAAGGACATTTTAGAGAGCCCTTCTTTTTCCCAGCCACAGGAAACAATGGAGAGAAACAGGCATTTGATAAGGAAATGCTGTCCTTATAATATGGCAAAATTACTATTTATATTAAATTAACATCCAGTTACCAAATGAATACAAGGAAGAAGGAGCATAATCAATTAAATATCATTTTTTACAGCACCRAATGTTCACATACATTTCAATAAAAATTTCAGGTAACTTAGTAACATGTAGCACCATTCTGTGAAGCCCTGCAAATAAATGTTTAGATTTCTCCTGAAATACTTAAAAGTAACAAAAACATTTCTATTAGTCTCTAAGGTTGTTTAAATATCTTTAAGGCACAACTGTGCAATTATAGCAAAATGAAGATAATCACAAGCAAAAGCATGAATAGTGAGGAAATGTGGCATTATGTGTGGCTTGAAAATCTGAAGATTTCAAATCATCAAAGGTCAGACTAAAACTATCCTTTGATAAGTGAAAGACGAATTTAGGGAAGGAAAATCTAACCAAGAATACATGCAAACAACAACCCAGTAATCTCACACAATTTTATAATTTCTCCCTTGATTCTGGAAACCAAATCTGCACTTTTTGGATGTAATTAAGAGAAGATTCCAGTATAAGACACTTTACAAAGATCTGGTGAAAGAARAAAAGCAGCACTAGCTTTAGCATATAAACAATAGAGAAATGCAAACTAAGACACAGTACACAGCCCTCTATGAATTAAAACATCTTTTCTTGAACAGAACTATTTTCAGCACAAAAATATGGCATTGTCTCAGGAAAATGAAACTGCTCTGTCACCATCAGGCTACATAAACACTTAATTTACAAKTTACATCTTCACAGGCTGTGTTGATTGACCTCCTGCCTTTTCTATCTAACAGCAACAGAAGCTCTGCTTTAAGGCTGTAAACTCTCAACAGAAGAGGGGAATTTAAAAAGGATATGTACTTGTAATATTTTCAAAAGCACTGTGCGGGCCTTGGAAAACTGCTATTTTCTCTTCTGCAGAAAGGCTTACAAAGAAAGACAGAAAATTGTTCATATTTATTTAGTGTTACCAGTTGCCTAAAGCAAGCTGAAAAATCTAGCCATTTCCTCAGGACCGAGGGCAAATAGGAAAACATGAGTATGAGTTTCTCAGTTTTGGAAGAGGTAAAATTAAAAACAGATAGCAAAACAATACTGAATAAAGTGATGAAAAAAGCACTCCAACTTAGTTATAAAACCGGGTATGTTAATCCTTCACAAAGGCTTAACAATCATGGCACTAAACTACAGATATTTCCTAGCAGGTAAAGGAAATTGAAGACTTCAGAGCCAAGTTCTTTGAAAAAAGTCTATTATTCAAAGAAGAAAAAGTAAAAATCCTTAGCCCAGATACCTCAAAAGAACATGAGGAATAGTACAATATGTGAATAACAGGCAATATGTAAATAACCACAGCTTAAARCTAAAGAGCACCCAAAACCTACACACCCCACACTAGATCAGACAATGTGAGAAAAAGGGAAGATGAGCATGAAATTTGGCAAGTAAAATTCCAGAATGTAAAGCAAAATGGAGCATTGACTGTGGTATTGGAGCTGCTGTTGTTGCATTATAGGGAAGGAGGAAGAAAGCATTAAGTTCATAAAATGAGTAAGGATTTATTACACATGTATAGTCAACCACATATCGAGTGGACCTTTCTCCTTTTATCCTTCTGTTTTAAAAATGGCCAGTTTCTGAGAACAGTCATTCATTTCGTATTCTTCCTACATTTTTATTATTTCTCTTACTTTTGTTTATGTCTGCTTGCAAAAAAGTAACTTCTTGTTTGGCAACTACAGGTAAGAAAATTTCCATCTGCTTACTCTGCATCACTGGTAAAACTTACTTTAGAGCCAAGTAACCCTCTGATGAAAAGCCTTTGTGAAAAAAGCCTTCTTAAAATCAACAGATTTAATGACTGTTACACTATGTCTCCTCTGCACTTAACCTAATATTTTAAATTTGTTGCTCATTAGGGGTGTAGAATGCGGTCCTTCATSATAAGGAGAGCTGAACAACACTGCTAAAAAAAAATCATCTCGTTTTTCACTAGATCACTGGTGTGAGACTTTTACAGTACTAGGGAAGTGATTCTCATTTGTAGTGTCATCATTACTGGATTGCACTACCATGAGACAAATAAGCAAAAATAGTGGAATATAAAAGCCATACTAACATAGATGTGTAAAAAAAGAGTTCATAAAATTTCTCCTTCCAATTTTTAGAAAACTTAYGTTAATGCAAGTTAAGTTTAAGAAAAGCTTTGTCTTTAATAGTAACACAAACACTATTTTAWGTGCATGAAGAGACCAATTAGACTCGCAACACCAAAGTTTTCATAGTTCAGATTCTTCACTCTTGCAGCAAACTTTGAAATTACCACAAAAATTGGCAAATTCTCATTTCAAGTACTGCACTTACTTGATTTCATTAAGGTAGAAGTTAAATAAAGCATTCAAACATAATAAAAAGTTAAAATTAAAGTCATATTCTCTTCCAACAAATCCAATAGATTTGTTCTAAAACTCCAGACTACTTGAAGAAAAGCCAAAATGTAAAGGAGAAAATTGAAAAGCTTATTTTAGATGAAAATATCCTAACTTTAAGTGACAGGAATTGATTTTCAAAAGCTTTTGTATGCAACCTCCTACCCTGATATGAAGGGCAAGTGCATGTCTGTGATGTCAGCACTGCCTGCTACTGTAGAAAATTCAGTCTCTTTTCCATCTGTATTAAGTCCACACCCKCTGAAGCACATTTTCAAACTACCCAGTACAATGTATGATCCTCAAATGGAGTATTTCATGTCCCMGGTTTATTGTTGGACTAATAGTTTCTTGTATTTTAGTTTGGCTTTTTTTGATTTTGCTCAAGTCCACAACATGTGAGTGTGACCTTCAGTGTTACAAGTGAACCATTCTCGTGAAAACAAAAGCTTTCCTAAAACAATGTTTAWGTAATTTTCTTTGCAGAACAGAGAATAATAGTGTTTCAGTGTTGCTAAAGGAATTAAAATTGCCAGAACATAGATTTATAATAAAAGGGAACTGCCCCTCAACACATCAAATGCAATGTTGAAGCAACAGTTCAGCAGTCAAGTAGCAACAAACATCAACTGGACCCATGTATCTACCAGCCACCTTATCTTGAATACAACAGGCAATGGGAAAAAGCAATTTCCTCTCTTCTGTTTCTGCATGTCTAGTTCTGGTTGGTGGATACTACACCTTGAGCTATAAGAACTCAATTGTTTATTCCTGCTTGCACATGCTAATGAAAAGCAAATATACATCAAAATTTGGTAACAACATTCTGCCCACCTGCCACAATGAAACCATCACAACATCTCTCTTTCAAGAACATTTGGTGAGACCCCCAAGATCGGCAAAATTGAAGAAAAACTTCAAATATTGACCATAAATGTGTCTATAGCAACATTTCAAGCATGACAACAGAACAATGACATAGTTTATGATATCACATAAACAAAAATACAATCCAAAGAACATATGAACAAAACGATGTTTTCATGTGCATTAAAATTCCAGATGCAGGAATTATGTTTGAAGTCACATGCATACACAGCTAGAAATCACGTTGCCTCTTTTTAGGGAGTAGTTATGCTAGACTGAAAACGTTTGTATGATTTCCTTGGCTGGTGCAGAGAGCGTACAATGTTGAACCAACACAGCAAAACATGACATTGTTCCAGTATCAGACAATCCCCTGATACTGCAACAGGACCCCTATAAAAGACCTGGGGTTACAAGTATAGAGAAAATTCCAGAATATTCATTCTTTGTCTTTTAATATTTCCTTTACCAATGAACTTCCTATCATATCCTTCTAAAGACAATGGCTGATATGAGAAACCATGAGTAAAAGGGAAAATAACAAAAACTGTAAATGAAGTAATGTAAAATATCAAAATAGTTATCAGATTTCCTGAAGATCCAAAACTAAAGGAGGAAAGTTATCAGGTAAATAAAATTGAGTCCCAATTAAAACTAACATGAGACCGTATCACAGTAACAGGTCTTGCATTGCCATAGAAATAAAACATTTACAGATAAATATAATTGGAATGTAACATTTTCTCAATGAGTTACAAGTATGAGAGAGCTCTTTCTTCATTTGCAATATAAAAATGGATATATGCTATCCTTTTCTTTTCTAGTTTACTTTTTTTAACAGCAATTTTGTGTTACAGTTTGAACTTCTTAAAAACAAGTTATTTATGTTGAGCTTGGCCCTAGATAAATGAATTAAAATACAGAAGAGTAGTTTATAGATAAAAAACCAAACCAACTGTACTTTGAAAAAAGCAGGGTTACAGGGAATGAGCTTAATATGAAGAATTCTATATATCACATGAAGTACAAAAGAAATAAAGCATACAAGAGCCATTATATTGTTAATTTCAAGACTTAAATTAACCTTTCCGTTTATTATCAGAGATATTTTTCTACAATAGAGAATACAAATGGGGACCTAAGGTTTTGCTCTGATATTTTGAATCAGGTTTTTTTTTTTATTTGGGCAATATATCAGATTAGCTAATACACTATTGTTTCTACAAAGGCAGTCATTTAAATCACATTGCAGAAGTTGTGTTTTACTTGGTGTGTATTTCACACCTCAGTAATTTTGTTGAAATGAGTTGAGAATTTTCTTTAAGGAGATCTCTTCACCCAACAGAAAAAATAATTTCACAAGTTTACCCTCTTTCTAAGTAATATAATGGCCTTTCTGAGATCACATTTGTATTACAATGCATTTATAAATACCTATCTTAAAAAAATTATTTAATTTCACACTAGCCCAGAAAGATTCRAAGACAAAATATTTAGCATAGCAACTGTATATTGTACTTGTCAAAAATAATTTTGCATTTTAAATTGTTCTGTAAGGATTCAATGCGCAAACCCCTCAGAGTCAGCAGATTTCATTTGGCATGGAACACATACTAAAATGAGTCTCTGACTGAATAATTCTCAAAAGTACAAAATACTATATTTTATTGTAAAATTACGAAACTATTACAAGTTTGTAACAGAAATCATTCAATGAGAATTTTTTAAAACCAGCTGTATGTTAATACACTGAATTTATGCTTCATTTTATAATTTACCCTTCCTCACAATATAAGAAGCTACACAATGGAATGAAATTCTGTTCATTTTGAAGTCAATAGCCATACTTCACAATGTCAGAACTTGACTTCTTGTCTGTCTGAACTACATTAGTTAGCTTATTGGAGCTGAAAGAATGGTGCAAAACGTTATACACATTTTAAAATYGCACTTTCTGAATTATTCTGATGTAATGCAATGTTTAATTTTATGACTTTTCTGAAATTAAAATGAGCTACATGCAATTAAAAAAAAAGTGCTTAGTTGTTTGACTTCTCCAATTCTTTAGGATTTCAATTTTAAGATGAAGGGGGGAACAGGAACTTACCTACTTGGTACTTTGGGTAATAAGGTGCCATTTGTCCACTACTGCATGATTGTCTCTTATGCCTTTTTCTTACATTTGTATCAGTGGTCTCCCATTGTGGACTTTTTCTTTTGTTTATTCTGGTAAGAACTTCAGAACTACCAGCAGGATTATTGTCCTGGTTTACAACACTACTTAATTTTCTGCTTTGAAACTGGTCATCCAGTCTTTCAGTCACTTTAAAAGAATTAGATTCTTTAGATGCTTCCATTTCATTTTCTTGTTTCTTATTTAGCTTAGTAGAATGGGACCTCAAAAGAGGATGCCTTTTTTCTTCCATATAGGCCTGACTGCTGTTACTGTCAACAGCTTCAGGAGAATAAACGACATTATTTAACTTAAATGAATTGTGCTGCTCAATGTGCTTGATTTTTCTCAGAAAAATCCTACAGTCTTTAAAGGTTTTGGCTTTCCAAGTATTTTGAAAYAGTTTATCTTGGCTTTGTTCTTTTCTAACATTTTGCTGGCAACAAATTGTTCCATTTGTCTCTGGATGTGACTTAAGCATATTTGCTAAACCAGGATGTGGGTTAAAGTCAGAAGATCCCATCATCTGTTGAACAAATGCATCTCTGGCTTCATTTTCAGYTGGCAAGAGGCTATTCTGAGACTCTACCAAAGTCTCAGTAGGCTGGATTTCTACTGTATTTCTCTCCTGGAGCTTGGGTGTTTCATCATTGGTTTCCCCACTTGTATTTTTAAACAATTGGCTTTGGCAAAATAACTGCAGATTTTTCTTTTTTGATTTCCAGCCTCCAGAAGCCTGATTATAGAGCTTTTTTGTTTGTCCCCACCTATCACGCTGCAACTTCTTAAATTCATTTCTTTTTAATCTGGCTAAAGGGAAATTACTTTTCATGCTTAAGACYGGAGACCTCACCATGTTATGTAATATTTGCAATTTCCCTGGTGGTTTTGAAGGGGTGGATAGTGCAAACTTTTTAAAGTGCTTTCTGAAAGGGCAAGTACTAGGATCAGATTGTTTAGTTTCCATCTTTACCTCTCTAGTACTAACTACTTCTAAGGGATTGCGAGCATTTGCCTTTCTCACGAGAGAGAGAGACTGTGTTTCTGTAGTTTGCATAAACCAGGTGCAGAGTTCATTCATATTACATTTTTTCTGGAAAAGCATTTTTATAGGTGATGTTTCAAGTTCTACAAGGCTGGAGTCTAAAGGGTCTGACATTTCAGTATTACAGTCTTTTTCAATGGGATCCCTTTTTTCACATACACATTTGTCAAACTCAYTTCCCCCCACTCGCAACCAGGTATTAGTTATCTGTTCAAATCTATTGTTTAGTTCTTCCAACAAAGTGTCACTTGAAGTAGAAGTAGGCCACCACCTGAGAGAGGGATTTGATGAAAATATGGGATCCGATGATACTTCATTAATGGGCCCRAATTCACCATCCTTAAGATCCTTTTTAGCATTTCTTGAATTTCTCAGTTCTGAGGTATCTTTGGATGCTGTGCTCTGATTTGACTGCATAAATTTTTCCTTTCGCTCTTTAGCTTTTTTCAAATGGAGTTTGTAAGATTTATGTAGTAAGGCACTTCTACAAGTAAACGCACTAGAAGATGCTAATGAATGCAAAAAATGCAGTGAAGTTTTTTTGTCTCTAGCAGAATGTCTTGATGGAATTTCACGTCTTCTTGACACTGTTGTAGTAACATTGTGTGCTCCATCCTCTCTAGAATCTTTGTGCATGTTCTTTACTTGACCCATATTATTGCACTGTTGATTTTTTCTTTCCTGTGGCRTGTTTTTTTCTAAAACATTCTGCTGTTGCAAAGGGGGCAAACCATTGCTGATGCTCACTTTTCTTTCCTGAGGTGAAAGTCTACTAACAGTCACTGATATGCCAGAAATTCTTACTTTTGCTGGCCTTCCAGGTTTCCGAACGGTGGTTAATGGTTTCTTAACTTGCCGTATAACATTGCTGCAAGGGTGTGGTGATGCCAGGTTACTCTTGATAGGCCTGACATAGTCATAACCAGAGACCTCGTTTTCAGCAGAAGGATTCTGGAAAGCTTTTATCATTTCAGGCAAAGCATTTCCAGTTTCTGCATTGTGCCTTGCTTTGCTGGGATCACTGGCAAAATTAGAATCAATGTGTTGTGTGGGCAGAATGCTGATTAGATTTAGACTACCTTCAGAAACATGTCTCTTAGTTCTTCTTGACCTTCCAAAAACAACTGTCACAGTAATATTTTTGTTGCTGTTAACTTCTTCCATTACTGCTGCATCACACTTGACACTTTTACCACCACAGCTAAGTTCAGGTCTAGGTTTTGTGCTTTCACTCATGTTTACTTTTGGTTTTGGAGGCCGTCCAATAGGTCTCTTAACCTGTTTGACTACTTGAGGACCTATTTTCTTTGGTCTACCAGGTTTTCTTTTCAACACTGATTCACTGCTACTGCTCGATTTCTCCACAACTTCATCATTTTTTTTCAAGTCATTTAAGTTAGTTTGACCAACTGGACAAGAGCTTGTAATTGCTTCTGCATAAACACAGCTTGACCCTTCCTTAGTATCATTTTCACTGCAATCACAACCATTGAGACAGACTGAATGAGAAACATCTCCTGTGGCCTGTTTGTCTAACAAAGTGTTTGTATGCTCCTGAAACAAACAAAGATCTGTGCTTCCCTTAGAAGATGCAGCTGCAGATGTCAAAGTGTATTTGACTCCTTCACGACTATTAACTTCTGAGACAAACATAAGCTTAATAGGACTAGAGTAGTTTAAGGGAGATGAGATCTCCCCRCCTTCAGATGTTACATGCAAGTCTCCATTACTGGAAGTTGAATCAGTTGAATTAAAGGTCAGAGATTTCAAAAGGCCGTCATTAATTTCCTGATCTATAATGGTTTCTTGTGTGTTTGTTGTGACACAAATTGCTTCGATTTTACTGCTGCTTGGCATGTGTGAATGTGGAAGGAAACCTTGTCCTGTGCATCCCATTTCCCTCAGAGTGAAAGGTAAGCCCCTTCTAGTACCTGGGTTTATAACCTGTTCATAAGCATTATCTTTCAATTTTTGGCTTATTTTGTAACTATCCAACAATGGATTGTTAGTCTTTCTGGCTAAATTTATTGTATCTTCTAAACGCTCCACAACAACTTGCAGATTTGTGTCCCTCACAATTTTGCTTATATTTATGTCACCGCATCTTTCAGCATGAACATTTTTATTTATTTTCATTTTTTCCAAACTTTTCAAAGACTTTTTTGCACTGGACGACTTTCGAAACATGACATTGTTTGTTACATACACAGAGTACCACCCAGGAGGCACAATGTTACGTCTAGTTCTGCCCAAGATTTCATTACTCTCATCCTTCAGAGGAATCTGACCAGTCTCTTTTAAGGTTGCACAATCTCCTTGTGTGCTTGGGAGTTCTGCCTGGCTGGCTGCAATAGTGCTGTTTTCTGAAAGAACTAGAAAGCTGGAGCTGGTCTCAAAATCAGTAAGAGGTAGTTTGAAAGACTCTGTTTGGTGTACTGGAAAGCACATGGGCTTGGTTTGGCAATTCACATATGGATTACTTCCAAGATGTTGCAAAGTCTCATCTTCTATCAGAGGAAAACTATGTGTTTTATTTGGATGCATTTTATCAATTTTTTTCGTAGATTTCTTTACATTTCTCTCAGAAATTGACTTTTTTCTTACAAGAGTTTCATCAAGGCTTGCAAGCTCCCTCTTGATTTGCAAAGACTGTCGTCGAATGACTGGTGAATCAGGAGAATTATACGTTGCAAATAAAGTTTCTTGACGCCTGCGAAATCTTGTCTGGATGATTTTATTTTCCACTTGTTTATCATGTTGGTGAAGTAATTCCATAAAGCTGTAATCACTTGCCTTAGCATTATGCAAAAGAGAAGTTATGAAGTCTCCTAATTTGATGTCATTTTCTGGTGCCCTGTCACTACTAGAAAGTTTTACAAGATTTGTTGCTAGATCTGTAGTGTCTATTGATTTCAACTTCTCATTTATGCGGTCCATCAAATCTTGAAAAATGGCAGAATGTTCACCTTTCTCAGAGTTCATATAGTCATCATTGCTTTCCTGATCTGTTGATACCAATGTTCCATCTGAACATTTAATCTCTTTTCCTTTGCATATTTTACCTTCATACTCAAATTCTCCTTTGCTTCCTTCCGCCGGCAAGAGGGAYGGAGGTTGGTTGATGGCTATTTCAAGTTTGCTGTTGTCTAAAGTTGGAAAATCCATAACCGCTCCTTCTGACGATTCGAATTCTTTACTGTGTACAGGTGACAGTGGAGGTGGCGATGGGCTGCGAGATCTGTTTGAGTTTTTAATGCTGCTTAAGAGGTCACAGTCCTTAGCTGAATATGTACATGGTACTGCTTTCACAGAATGCCTGTTAAAATTTTGCAATTGGTCAGCACAATTCTTAGAACTACATGCTTTGTTCACCATTGTCGTAATACATCCAATTGCTACAGCTTGGCATGACAAAGAATGGAAATCTTTAATACAAACAGACAGAGGTGGTAAACAAGTGCTTGGCCTTTGATTTTGTAAACAGCACCTTTTTGTCAGCATGTGTCCATTGCAACTGCAAAATGGAACGTGAACATCCTCTTCAGTAAGGGAACTGGGAGTTTCAGAGTGGACCAAATGTGTTTGCTTGCAACTGCAAATTATAGGAACATTTTCATCTTGTATTAGGAATTTTAACATAGCCAAAGTCTGTTGCCAGTGATATGAACAAAAAGACTCCAAAACTTTGTTTAATGTTGATTTTCCTTTTTCCAAATTAGCTGTTTCCTCTGAATTTGCATCAGCTGTTGAACTTGAACTGAAAATGAAAACAAATCGAAACAAAATATAAATTACAGTAAAACACTGGATCCAATGTTTGTTATAATGGTTAAACTCAAGCCTAAAAACCTGAAGTTTACGAAACAGTTCTGTTCTATTTGCACTGTTCAATCATACTTGCAAATGTCACTAGCAATGATGTGCATCTTATCAGTGATAGTACTAACTACCATTAAGAAAAATAATCATAAAGAAATTAGGGGCAAAAAGAATAATTTGAAATATAGCTTCTTGAAGCTCACTGTAATTACAACAATGTTAACTTCCTGATATTTCAAATTATGTTAATCTTTAATGAAGGAAAATCTCACCGAGAACCTGGTGAGCTTGGTATTACTCCCCTTTCATTGACTGAAGCACAGAGAAAGTAAATAACTAAGGTTCAAGGTTGTGGCAGAGGAAAGAATGAATCCCTCTCTCCTGAATCCCACTCTTAGATATGTAAATACTCAAGTGCATTGAGTACTCTTCAGGATACACTTAAAGGTATTTCTAAAGATATTTTTATTTGTGTATTTATTTTTGAAGAATACTTAACAGGCTAACAGAAAATGGAAAAAATAGCCTGGTGATCTTTGCAGGTAAAATTTTTCCTTTAAAATTGCAGTGGTGCATCACAAGCTCTTCATTGCAATATATTAAACACACACATGGGTGCACACAAAGATTCCTTAATTAAATAGGAGAGATAATCACCACTGCAATAGTAATTTCTGASATAAATGTTAATATCCTTTAAATGTCAAATACAGGGTAGGCCTATATCTAGATAAAGACTTCTGAGCAGTTATTTTCAAAGATATTAACTAAAAAAAACAAACTTATAAAATACTACTTTAACTATTTAATAAATTCCTTATAAACTATTAAAACTAATGTCACTACTTACCTAATCAATCATTTATACTGAAAAGCTGAAAATTTTCCATGGTAGAAATTAATACAGGTATTTCTTCAATTAAATACAAAATCCTTATGCTGGATAGCAACTATCAAGAGATAGTTAACACCTAGTTCAAATGTTTTACTGAAACCAATTGCATGAGCAGAAAATGTTAGAAGAATTCTGTTTTAGAAAAGTATGTATTGTTTAAACATATCACCAAACTCTGAACATGACACTAACTTTTTTCCCTACTATTATCCCCTGTAACTTTTTTGTATTTAAACTTATACTTTGAAAAWTTTTCATTTTGATTTGCTTTAMAACTGTATTAATCAATGAACAAATATCTTGAAAACTTAATGTGCTTTATTTAAATATACAGTTACCTATTCATTAATTAAGTCRTACCCAAAATTATACACATCAATAATAACTTTTATCTTCAAGTTTCTTACTGGAAGTTATTACATGCAATTTTGTATTTTTATTGTCCTACAGTTTTTTAAGTTTAGAGCTTAAAATCAGCCAACTCTACATAACCTCAAAGAATTGTTTTCTCCTTCTCCTGTAATATTCAGTATAAAATGGTATATATTCAAAATCAGGAATTTAGATGATACTAACTCATAAAGACATAAGATAATTGTAATGGTATTAGTTGAAGCTACAATTATGTTGAATCTGAAATAATTAAGTCTTAAAAAGAAAAGAACAACCTCTTTGCACTTGCAATCTAAAGTAAAACCAGCACTATTCAAGGGAATGTCAACATCAGGATTTGAYTGTTATTGAAATGCCACTACACTGAGAAGTGTCTGACCTACTCCAACAGATTCAGGAGTCACGATGTGTTGAAATGTATCACTACACTTGTAAAAACAAAGCTTATTCTAATAATACARTTAACGATAAAAGGTAATTGCCCTCCCAACCGCCATAATTTTAATTAATGTTTTGAAAGGCTAGATTTTAAAAAAAAAAATCAACATGCCACTAGGCCTTCATCTTCAGTATTTTGTTTGTAAACCAGAGTAAATTTGTTAAGTACTCATTTGCTAAAAAGGTATCTATAGTGCAGTTTTTCTCTAGATTGAATATCTAAACAAATACCTTTCTAGACTACTCTAGACTTGCAAGGTGTGTCTATTACAGTATCACTGGAGAACTTTAATTGTAGAGGACCTGCTATTTAAAGTCTGATTACTGGTTGAAGAAACTTCTGGAGCCCTACAACCTTCTCAAAGTGAATGACCAAAAATTCCACAAGCCTCAAAACTGTTTTGAATTTGCTATGTGGAGATCAACCTGTCGCATAAAGCAATATTCTGATTATCACAGACATACTGGACATTCTTCTAAAACAATTTCTTTCCTGATTATCCACCCTYGTGTGATGTCTATAATCTGTTTTCCCTTAATGTGAGTTAGTTTTTAAAGCTGACAGACAACTCCATCTATTCTATTGCAACAGTCCAAATGATCTYCCAAGTTTCTGAATACACATCGAGCCCTTACTCAGTCATCATTTGGGAGCAGAGGTTACTACATAAACAAATTCAAGCATTAAACCAACACATTTTCCTTCAAGTGTCTCTCCGTAGAGATGTCAATGTATTTAAACAAACTAATTTTTAGTAGCTTTTCAATACAACTATGGAATTGTACTTTAGTTTCCTGTAATTCCTTCYTATATCTCTTTAAATTTGTGTTGTCACACAGTAGTTTAGACTATCCTCAAGATAAAAGGCTTAAGCCATAATTTCATAGAAGGAAGACCTATCACTTTGATAAATTGCACACTTCCTYCAAACCACACACTAAAAGACGGCTGGAGAGGGTGGGCAGGAAACAGAGGGTTGAGAGGTGAGAGAATCAATATGCACTGCTCCCCTGGTACCTTTTGAGCTCAGTATTGCTCAAGACAAAGGTTAAACATGGAATGATATTATTTCCCTTGTGGCAGATAGAGGCAGTTAATAACATGGAGTGAAGATTGACCAGAGTCCAAAAATGGCACAAAGGCAGCAATGTGATAAGGTTAATTACCAGCCTTTCAGTGTATTAGTTTAAATATARAGAAATCAAACTTTGCCTCCTCCACAAAAACAGTGAGGGAACCACTTGATCAGGGGACTCCCAAAAGAGGTCTTTSCCTAGAGGTCTGTCCTCTGTCATCTCAGACAGAGATAAGATGGATCAATCTAGCAAGATCTTTACAGACTGGGAACAGCAACAAAACTGGAACAGAACATACTTTCAAGTACTCATACAAACAGCATGGAACTACTATAGAAATAAAAATCTGTCTTATAGAAATGTTTGTTTTCTGACTTTATAAAATAAACAAATACCGCAAACAAGCTATATATTATTTATAATGCAAACTAAAGGGAGAGTTAGAAAATGAATTTTCTGCTTCCTTTTCATTAATGAGTCATTAAGCAATTCTGAGAAAAGAAACCATTCCTCCTTAACGCTACTATTTCTGAGAGAATTCTCATAGCAAATTAGCCATTATGAGCCTAATTTGTATAGTTCTTGATCTTATGCCACTGCTAATCAACTTGTGCCTCAGGAATAAGTCAAATAAGTCAGTGTACAGGTTTTTGTTTCTTATTTTTTTACTGAATGAGCAAATCAATCACACATCAGTGTTGTAAATTTATGTGCAAAAGCATTGAAGTGCTTTACTACAAATTACAACGTAGAAACACGTTAACTAAACAATTAAATTCATACAATCAGATTTAGGAATATAACAACACAAAGAAGAAACAGAATTACAGTACATTTACAACACAAGACAAATACATGGAATTCATTAGAAAATATTGTAATAAATAATTCATGAATTATAGTGCAATTGATTTATGCATAAATATAACTAATTGCCTAAAAATCAGTTGTTAACAAAAATCTGTCAAAAATCAAGGCAGCCACAGAGTTTTACTAAATTACTGCGACAATGGAAATACTGCAATTAAAAAACAAATACAAGTATTTGTACTGTAAACAACTAAAAAAATCAGTTTCACTAAAGTTAATATACAATTTAATATAAAATTGTCATTAGCTACCAGAAATGGTTTAAACAGCTTTACTGAGCAGTAGTTCTAAAAACAGAGGCACTGTTTTTTAATATAAAATACTTGAGAAACATTCAAATAAGTAGAAAGCATGTAGGGCTTGCTTTCGCCTTCATTTAAAATTCTGCTGAAASAGGAATTTTCAGAAATCGTCAATTACTAAGTAGTGAGTGATAACTGAATTTATAAAACTGTTCAAAATGTATAATTTAAATGACATTTAATGAAATACATAGGGGTTGGGGAAGAAGAATTTACACATTTCCCTGCCTTTCCTTAGTTGTGTAATTAAAGGTTAGCCTAATAATTAGAAACAAATAATTCTGTTCTTTAAACACTTACAGGTTGAGTATCATCTATAAACTATCAAAAAATATTTTAATTACTATTTCTGACCAAAAAATAAATACAAATACTAAAATGTTGAAAATTAATTATAATATTACATACAAAACTACTGAGTACTGTTAAGTCAATAGTAAAATGATCCCTGATTTTATGAATCCTGTTAAATTTTTGGTCAGGTCATCTTTTAAATGATATAAAAAGAGTACTGTCACTTGCCTTCAATATAAAGTTCTGACTCAAACTTCTAACAATGTCTGAGGAGTAGAAAACATCAGTATGGTACAAATATTAGGCAAAGTATTGAAGCCCCAGATTTTTGCAAGTAAAACTGTATAAATACAGATGATGAAACTTCTAAGGTTTTTCTCAGCTGCAGTTTTCAGTGGGGGTAAATTCAAAAATTAAGCCTTCCGGCCCTCACAAAATATGGCTTAATTCTTTTAAAATGAAAGATGACCCTGACATCTGCTCTTCTGCAAACTCCTTATCAGGTACAGTTCTACTTAAAATCATAGAATATGCTGAGTTGGAAGGGACCCATTAGGATCCCCCAGTCCAACCCCTGGCCCTGCACAGGACATCCCAAGAATCACCATGTGCCTGAGAGATTCATTCTGTAATATGCAAGTAAACCTTAATGACTGAAAAAGATTGAGTATAGATCTGAGAGACCAAAGAACTGAGATACTGGTTGTGCAGTTTCAAAGGATTATTCTGCTTTAAAGTGGAAGGTATCACTTTTCAGTAGTGTTAATAGATATGGGCGAGATTTTGCCATCAGCATTGCAGTATGCTCTCCACTGAATTTAATGGCAAGTTTATCTATAAATAAAATTACCTGATGTGGCCCATATGTATCTAATATCYCATTTAATTTCTATAATTAACCCATACACATGCAAATTTAAGTGGGGAAAAAAATGTGTGCATGTGCACCATACATACAAAAGCTGGAGAAAGTCTTTTTCTATGCCAAATYAGATACACACAGAAAAAATTATGTGTTGAGAGGAAAAGGGCATTGATGTTCAGTAGTGAATGTATGAAGCAAGCCCCATTCATATGTAGACATAYACTTTTGATATTACATAAAAAATGAAGTGTGATAAAAAGTCCAATGYGAATACTTTAAAATTCATGTAAAAACTGCAATATGAAGGTAATTGGTCTCCCTTAAATTCTATTAAAAGTTACATATTTAAAATGAACTGCCTAACTTCTAACTACCAAATTTATAAAGARTTTATATTATTGAAAGTTCAAAACAGTTTCACTGTTAAATATTTGTATTTCTATCAAGACCCTGAACTGCAAATTTGGTTATTAGCAAGATGATAATGTAACTTGGTATTCATTTTGATAAACTGAAAATGTTTTGAAATGTCACAGCAGCAAATACATTACAGTTACAGTGAGGTTTTTCAATAGGAGTGTGACACAATCCTTAAATAAATTTTAAGTAGTCATAACATCAACTAACCAGCACGTTTAAACAAAAAAAAAAACAAACAAACCCAAACCATTCTCAAGCTCATTCTGTGCACATTATGAACATGCTCTAAGATGCATTCCAACTTTCTTTTTAAACCTTACAAGTTACCTTAATTGTCAAACTAAAAAGGAAAATTATGTTAAAGTTTAAATTATTTTATGTTCTTAGTATTCCATCTTATTTCATATTTATTAATTCTATAACTACAGTAATTTCTCAGATTTCATAWGTGTACACTTGGTAAACACCAATTTCTTTCTAAACCAACAACAAAATTTTCTTAAAATAATAAAAAAATGCAGTTTATGCCTGCTAAACACACATTTTTGTAAAGAAATGTTTTTCTTACTTGTATTGGATATTTAAATAACGAACTTTTTTTCTTTCACAGAATGTACTATATCCTACTAATACTTCACAAATCCACTTCCTTGWAAGGAACTAGCTTTTCTTTTTTTTTTAATCTCCCTTGCTTTGTATAATCTGAGTTACTTACAATTTATTGCAAGTATTCTGTGAACTATAAAAGTCTGATAACCCTTGGTTGAGTATTTCCATAATAAGATGGATAATTGAATGGGTAAAGTGGTTCTCCACCAATTAAAAATTATGCTTCACATGACAAATACTTGTTTTCCCAAAACATCTTTATGCTAGTGACTACTAAATAAAACCTGAATCTTTTCACCTATTTATACAAGGATTATATTAAATACACACTATCAGAATTAAGTGAGCAACTCTATAATTCTGTCCACAGTGAAAACCCTGAATAAAACTATTTTTCAAAGGCATGTATGTGGTTTTTGAACTGTATAATTTCTTGTCTTCTGTCAAGAGTGAGCATATGTATTTCTCACAGAGTGTGTGTATACAGACATACATACACACACACAAAACAATTCGCTAACAATTATTCTACACAGGCTTGCTACTATTTTTGCAGCTGCCAGTCCCTGAATCTGTCATATTAAATAAGCCAGTATCTGGTAATCGGAGTTTCTTCTTCGGTGGAGTCTTCAGTGTTCCAGATCTTTCTTTTACTTTATATTCTAAAGTGCTGTGAGGTACCCCATAAATTCCTTGTGCTTTGGAAACACTCATTTTCCCACTCATTACCATTGCAATTGCTTCTTCCATTATTTCATGGTCATACTGCCGATAGCGGCCACGTTTTTTTCTTGGTTGCTTATTATCTTTACGATCCAAACTATCTTCTGTATTTTCTGAGGTTCCATCTACTGTCCCATTCTTAGCATTAAGACACAAAGGAGAGAGGTCCCCATGCAGAAAGTAGGAGTCAACACTTGAGTGAGTTACAGGTCCAGAACATTCAATTTTGTTCTGTTTAGGGAGGATATTTTTCAATTTTTGAAGAGCTGATCCTTCTAAGACTGAGGAGGTTTTAGAAACGTGGTACATAACATCCAGAAGACCAGCAGTATCAGACTGTGGTTTGGACACAGAACTTATTCTTAGCTGAGGAATTTTTAATTGCACAGTAGGACTTGAAGTTTCATATTGTAGAGTTTCACTTTTTTCTTTAAACTGAGTGACCATTCTCTGCAGAGTTAACTGGTGGAGGTAACTGGAAGCTGTTGGGAATTTTAATTCTGAGGTTTCAAGTAGACTGAGTTTACTTTTTTCTGTGCGCTCTGCTTGAGCTCTTGCCCACAAGGCTACTTTTTGTAGGACTGCACAAGTTTCTTTACTGTCTTTAAATGAATAACTATCATTGAAATCTCGAGTTTTATTTTTAAAAGGTGCAGGCTTTCCTGCTGGTAAGGCTTCTAAGTGGAGAAGTAAAGTTTTTTGAGGTATGCCATAAAGTATGCCTGCTTTATTTATGTCCAGTGCTCCAGACTGAATGTCTTTCAAAGCTTTTGAGAGCAAACCATCTGCAAACTCAGCACTTCTTTCCACATAGTCCTCTCTGTTTCTGTGTAGTCTCCTGGATGGATGGAATGAAACGATGGTAAACTGATGTATGAGAGACTCTCACACAGCTATGGAAGGGAAGGGTCCACTCCTTTATTATACTCCTTGCTTCGGTAACATCACTGCTTCTGATACTTTTTAGCCTTTGAGATGTGGTAGTTAAATTATTATCCTAGCAAAATGTTAACAGTTCTGGTAGGACAGTGTGTCAAAAATCATACCGTGGCTTCTACAGCAGCCCTTCCAAGAACTTTATATCCTAGCTCAGTATTTGGTAATAGTCTCRTGTGCTTGCTATATTCCCTTGTTCACATGCTTGCAGAGCAACACTGTTATAATTTTAATTATACAATTAATGTTACATTAAATACCCAAATCCTGAAGGAGTTTTTGTTAGTAGAAACGTGACGTTACCGCTAAACAAGTAATAAAAGAGTCAACCCCCTCATAGAAAATTTGCAGCAATAAGTGCATAACTACACACAAACATCCCAGACTTACACAAAACTAGGCTTTCTACAACAAGGAGATAAAAGTGCTGTAGTTAACAACCAAGTCCATTTTTCGCAACATAAGACACTCTTAAGAACTTCTACTCAGTATTCACAGCTCACTAATTACAAAGTCATATTCATTTTTGATCTTTTTTGTATCAGCAAATTAATAAAATGCACTTTTACATCATTCAACAAATGCTGCTACTGTAGTCCTATTAATAATAAGTTATTTGGTAAGACGTACAGGTGACAAAAGGAGTCCTGCTAAGGCTAGTGGATGGGAGGATGCCAAGGTCATAAAATCCAACAAAACAATGCAATTCACTAATTTTGTGGTAGCTTTCAGCAGATGCAATAAAGTTTTCCTTGCTGAATGAAGGAATTTAACCATTTGCCACCACACACCATAGTCAGAACCATGATGCAAGTGTAAGTATGATTAAGAGCTCTCTCTCACGCGCTTGCTCTCTCTCTCTATTAAGGAATACTAGAGATAATAGTAATTTAAYTTGTTCATGTTAGTTGAAGATTTTACATCTAATTATTAACATGGTCATTTTTGTCCAAAATTGAAGTTTCCTAAATAAATTCTAAAAGAATTATTTGCATTTTCTTCTACTGTTCTCTTAATGTGTTATGCAATCAATTTTCAGGTAATTTTTAGTAACATGAACTAAAGTTTGGTGATTGTTCTGATAACTTTTCTTTAAACAGAAAAAAAGGAAAAAGACAAATGAAACATATGATATATACATAGACACACACTTATGAGTGACAAAAATTCTTCTGAAAGCAAAATAGGAACCACATGTGTGTGCCAGTATATACAGGTATGTTATGAACATAAAACCTGACCAGAGAAGAGAAACTTGGATTGTCTTTTTGATAAGCCAAAGAGAGTCCTAAACGTTGCTTACCCAGACACTGAGTTTTCAGAACACAATGGATCATATTTTGGTTCTTCCAACTTTGCGTTTTTCTTTGTAGAGAGATCTAGCACTCCATCCCCTGCAAAGAATGAGTAGTGATGACAACAGTGGTTTTAAGCAAGATCTCAGAGATTTCATTAGCAATTTTTTTTTTTTTACCTAAGGCACAATTTTCAAGCAATTGTAAAATTTCTGACACCTTATTCCATTAACAGTATCAGCCATCAGCAAATGATTTTCTATACTTGATTTGTAACCAAACTTCTTGAAAATTGAGGGGAAAAAAAGTAAAGCCATTCAGAAATAGTAAAATTTAAAAGAACCTGTATTAAACAAACATGACTGCTTTCCTAAAAATCATATGTGGAAATATTGCACTGTTTACTTTCAAGGCAACCAAAACAATTCACTTTGATATTACAATTATTATTCACACTTACATACTGTAAACAAACAATTCTGATACTGAAGTTAAACTTGACATGACTAAATCCTAGGCTTAGAGGATAATAGCTAATAAGGATCTCAGGAGGCCTCCAGGTCAACCTCCTGCTCAGAGCAGTGTCAGCTGTGACACCAGACCAGGTTACTGGATGAGCAGGTASCAGTAACTGGGTAACTTCCCAGTAACCAGTAACTTCCCAGTAACTGGGAAGAGAGCTTAAGCCCAATACAGAGTTCTAACACTTTAGCTAGGTATTCCTCCTGCTGCCTCCACATATATGCAATAACGAAATTAGAAAAATGAAAGACCTAAACTGGGTGCRAGTCCGCTCTGTCCAGTCACTGGTAAATTCTAAATTCAAGATGCATACTTGGCTGTTAAAGTCTATGAAGTATCAAAAAAGAAGAACATACTTTTAAAAATCACTATTTAAAAACACTGGCAGTTGAAAATACTCCTTTTACATTTTTTTTCTTAAAAAAAATCAAATACATTTAAATTATAATTAAATCTCCTAAATATATTTAATTTCATACCTTTCTTCCTTGGTTGTCTGTTTCAAACTTGGGCTGTTTTGTGTGCCTGAGCTCTGCGAATTCAATTTTGAGTTTCAACATGTAGCTCAACATTCAACTCTATAATCACCCTTATATTGACCCCTTATTGCATTTACAGTGTCATTTTCATGTTACTGTCTATTATTTCTAAAACATCAATAAAGCATGTGCTTTCCCACAGCCTCAGATGAAGACAATGAAGCACTGGTTGAAGGATCCAAATGCCAACAGTCAAATAAGAAGTCAAGAAAATTGTTTGGGTAGCTCTCCTTTATACCAATAATGCAAAGAAATTGAGTTCTGTGTAATAATCAAATCTACGTATTTATTTTGGACTGCTTTTTGACTGTTCTTCCACAACTATTTTGTATTATTTGAAGGAGATTAAAGAGAGAAAAAGTAACATCATACACAGCATTAGGGGACAAATATATATAAATATGCCACTTGACAAAGGTGCTCCTTTTCGCCTGAATACATTTCTTTCAAAGTCTTTCCTAAAAAAGTTAAAGGAAGGACTAGTCTTCTCTAAACTGAGCCAGAATTTTCTATTATTTCTTAAAAATCAGTCAAAACAGGTATTAGAGCAAGAATTCTGTACACAAACTGAATTATACCAAGAACAGAAAAACCATTCTGTAAGGTGGTTTTAATAAAAGATAAAATTACTTTCACTCTTTAGGTGAAGACATGGCTACTAAAGAAGAGTGTTTTCACAAACAATAGTATATAACACTGGATAATATAGAATAATACATTACGTTTTTTCACGTTTGCTACTCATGATCTTCAAATGCAGCTATTTCAATGGAAATTATTCTGATCTTCAAAGGAATGGCTCAACCTCTGGCCTTTGCTTCTCAGCACAAGATCATCAGGTGCAGAAATATCAAGTAGAAACTAAGTGTGATCAAAGTTCATCTTCAAAATATTCAGAACCACAATCACTTGAAACTCCTCCCGATCATGATATTAGGGAAACAGGGAGGGGAAGAGAAAGCAACAGAAACTAGGTCAGCCTCATGTTCCTACCATGTATTTCTACACTTATTTCTAAACTTCTGTCTCCAGGCTTGGGAAGCACTCCTCTCCTCACTCCTATGGAAGAGCACATCAGCCTGGCTACTACCTGCAGCACTTTGCTTTCCTGCTCTCCGAAGAGCTATCATTGCCTTAGGGATCTCAGAGACACGTCCCTGCCTACTCTAGCTTTAGTTTCTGGACCTGGTTCTGTTACCTGTGAACTTGCCTAAGACCCTTTGTGAACACAATGATCCATGATCTCCTGTCACAGCAGTTCCACATGTTTAAAAACTGTTGTGCAAATCTTAGCCTTTACTTGTTTATTCTTCTAAGAACTTTCAGCAAGCCCTACCTAGTTCTAATATAGTGAGATTTAGTAAATAATCCCTTTACCTTATCCATCCACAGGATAAGGGGTTTTGTAGCAACAAAACAACAGCCTTGTCTTCAGTACTTTTCCTGATGGTGCCTTGCCTTTTGCTGGCTATCTTCTRTGGTGCTGAACACAGAAACAGTTTTCAGGAAACTGTCAGTAAGAATATCAAAGCCTTTTATTAATTCTCAACTACCACTGTGAGTAGCCCCTTTTGACTAGAAGTGCTATTTTATAACATGAAAAAATGCCAGATTAAAAGTATAGGGCCATATACTGGGTGTTCACAGCTCACAGTCTTGGCAGCATCTGTGAGGACAGGCCAGGGGCTGCCCTGTGCTGGACACAGATGGCCCTGGCTGGCTCCCACAGACYCACTGCAGGGCAAAGCTGAGTCCAGCAGCCATTTGGGCAGAACCTCTGGGAAATCATGTTTAAGAAATGGAGAAAAGTGACAGATGGACAGAGGAAATGGGAACAAAAAGAATGAGATAAAGGCAGAGGTAAGCCTAATGGCAGAGAGAAACAATTCAGTACGGACCATGGGCAGCCCACGCCCAATCCCCTTGCACTACAAGGGTGGTGGTGGTTACAAGGGAAGAACCTGGAGTGAAGCTGAGSCTGGGAAAGGAGGGAGGAAAGACAGTGTTTTAATGAGTCTTTTTGTTTTCACTACCTGAATTAATAACAAAATATTTATATTAATAAGCAATAATTTGAATTCTTTTTCCCAAGTAAAGTCTGTTTAGCCCATGAAGGCAAGGGGTGGTAAGCAAAGATCATGTCCTTATCTCAACTCATAAGCTCTCCTTTCTGTTCTTCCCATTTTCTCCCCTGGGCCATTGTGAGAGAAGCAAGCAAGCAAGCSTCTGACAAGGAGTTTGGCTGTTAGCCACCACGGCAGCCAAGGAAGAAAAACACCTACTCCCTTCAAAACTGTAGTGTGACTTTGTCATGCAGAACTGTTCTTGAATCATTAAAGTGTTTCTTGAATATATTTACAGCTCATACAATTTATCTTTGAATACAGCATGTATATCCTCAAAATGCATAGTATTTTCACCGATACATATAGTAAGAACAGGATCTTAAGAAGTCTATTTTCAGTAAAGTTTGGAATTGTTTCAATTCCAATGCCAACTATCTTTTGATGTCTTCCTGTCTATGATGGCTCAATGAAACAAGGGAATTATGAAAATTTTCTTGCACATTTTGGCTATGTTTACACACTATCATTGGTTCCAGAAGATCCAGAAACAACAATAAACTTGTGCAGCTAAACTAAGAGATTTTACATTCATTCTGCTTCTACTTCTGACACTTAAAGTCACTTTGCTTAGAAGCTTGAGAGCTATCAATTCTGTATCTACCAAGGGGAAAGAAACCTCTGCATCAGTTAGCTGTTGCTAGGAACATTCCTGAGAGCTCAGCACCAAGACTGTACGAGAAAATAAATTTCTGCAGGACATTTCAAGACTGTTCCTTACTCACCATTTCATTCTGCAACCATTCTGCTTCTTCACTGGCTTAGTTTGGAAAAAGAGCAATATTGCAAAAGTATATAGCAATCACCCCACTTTTGTTAGATGAAGTGCATGGGAAAACAAATTTTGTTTCACTATCCAGAGTATTCCTTAACAGTCATAATGGTTACATGGATTAGGAAAAAAGAGTAAGATATAGGTATTTTTGGAGCCAGCTGCTGCTAGTTGACTGGCAGTGAAATGATTGCCTGATTAGTCACCAGTAAGGTACACAGGAATTAATGCATCCTGCTAAATTACCACACTTCCACATGCAGAGGAAAGCAGTGYATGCTCTGGGACTCTGCTACCAGTCAGGTGACAGCTGGACATACCTGGATGCCAGTGCTTAAACACTCAGTACTAAATGGTTCAGTACCAGAGGTGCAATGAGCTGACATTGGCCAGCAGATAGACCCCAGCTCAGCCCCTGTACCACTCCCCATCCTCAGTGGGGGGGCAGGGAGAAATAAGATGAAGGTCATCAAGATAAATACAGAAAATGGTAATGCAAATTACCATTACAGGCAAAACAGATGTGGGAAAAAATTTACTGCAAATTAAAATAGATTTGGATAATGAGAAAAAGATAAAAATTAAAGTGCTTCCCCACCCCTACCTTTTTCCAGGCTCAACTTCACTCCCAACTACTCTATCTTCCCCCATCCCCAGGTGGCATAAGCAAGATTGAGAATGGGGACTAAGTTAGTACAAGCCTTCTTTCCAGCTCCTCCTCAAAAGCCCACATATCCTTCCGGAAACACCCAAGATACTCCAGTGTGGGGTCTTCCATAGGCTGCGATGTGAATGAGTATCTGCTCCATAAACTGCAGTGGAAAACATTCTCCACCATGGTCCTCTCAATGTGCTCCATGGAAATACCTATTCTGATTCCTGGAGCACCTCCCTTCCCCTTTCCCTCACCTCGTTGCTCACTGTGCTGTTTCTCCCTCTGCCTGTCCAGCATTTTTGCACCTCCTTAAACATGCTTTGACAGCAGCACCACAAGCCCAGCTCATGTGGTCCACTTCAGCCTGGTGTGGGTCTGTGGCAGAGCTGGCTGTGCCTCACACAGGGAAATGCCAACAGCTTCTCATAGATGTCACCCTACAGCCATCCTCAACTACAAAAACCTTGACATGTAGGTCCAAAAATCAGGGTTATCAGGTCTGGAAGTATCAGACTCAAGGATTTTTTGGCTTCAGAGATGGCCTTTAGATACTGGAGGAAAGCAGAAGCTTTCTTTAATGGAGAACTTCAGTGGCAGAGTGTCTTTTCAATGCTGAGCTAGCACTTAGCCTGGATCTGCTCAATACAAAAACAATTCCTTCTAGCGATCTGGAAAATAAAGTTTACTCCCTCCTCTCAAACCCAAGAATCACTGCCAAAGCAAAGGAACAAGATCATCTGTCTAACTATTTAGATCATTCATTTCAAAGAAAACTACTGTAAATACAAAGCATCTGCCAAAGCAGAAAGTGAACCTAAGGAATTTGTAATTAGATCATTGCCTGCTTAACAGTATTTCAATTGAAAAGATTTCAGCTTTGAGGATCCATCAAAGCAATGTACAAATTTGAACTTCCTCCTCTGTTATTGCCACGTCATTTGGAAATCATAACAGGAATTACAAAGAGCCAATACTAAAGAGTTGCATGACATTGAAAATACATTAATAAAACCAGAACCATGGTACAGCTTTTATGAGACCCCAGACCAAAGAAGTATACGAGGTTAGACAGAGAATTATACATTTAAAAGAATAATCCAATTTTAAAAACCTTCATAATTCCCTACCATAAGCATATGGCACTTCATTGTAACCATTTTTTYCAGAAGAAGTACAGAACTTAAAGATGTGTAATAAAAATACACAGTCCCTGACAAAAGCTAATTGAAATAAGTTTTTCAYGAATCTTTGCACATAGAACACAATGCAAATAAAAAGAGCAGGCTGACATTTTTCMTCTTGGGCTTATTTGCTTGTTGCCATCACTACAGTGAAAAGCTAAAATAACTCAAAATTAACACATTCATAGAAAAAAAAAGCACAATGCAACTTCCCTAGTAAATAAGATGTTGAAGCCACTTTCCTCTAACTGCAGTCTTATTTCATAATTTCTTCTCATTTAACATCTCTCAATTTCACAGCATTACARCTACCTTTAACATCTAAAAAGCAAACAAGGCAGTCTAAGTTCTGAGGCTCTGCAGTGTCTTGCATAGGTTAATGTATAACTTGCATACTGTGTGTGCTGAGCAGCTATTCTAGACTTCAATGTTTCACTAGCACCTAAATTTGCTCTTTAGCCTTACTGCAAGAAAAAAAACCAAATTATACAAGAAGAAGATTTAAATAACTCAATTTCTCTATATTTTAGGTTTTTCTTAGACAAAGGATCAATGGATTTTCAGATAGCTAAGGGTGGCAACAAATTTTCTTCCTGTCCCTGCCCTGCCCACCTTCTGCCTTCCCTTTCATTTCTCTAAGATTTATTTGGGTTCAGCAAAGACCAGAACTTGCCTTTGGGGACTTTGYTCCCTCATGAACATTTGAGACTAGTTATTTATAACCAGCTGTTGAAGTAAGCAACAGGCTATAGTGCTGATATCAGAAAASTATTTCTTATTGCCCTTGCAAAAGAAATGTGCTTCAACCTGGCCAATTATAAACCAGTAAAATCTGAAATTCATTCATAGCAAAATTACATACAAGCACAACAGGTATTTTCTCAGGATTTAAGTGCAGAAAATATTTATTAAACCCTGGCACGAACTAGTTTCTGCTAACCATACAGAATAAAAGCAGGAATCCCAGTATTTCTTAATGCTTTTGCTGTCAAAGAGAAAGGATGCTTGAAATTTTATCTAGGAAAGGTATATCTAGCATAAGATATCCATCAGAGCTCCCTGCCCCCAAGTATGTGCCATCCAATTAAAGACTGTATCGTTAGGTACACACATACCAAATCTGCTCTCATTCTGACAATGTATATTAAAATAAAAAAGCAAACAAAAAACTAAACAAAACCAAAAAGCCTAAARTTCTGGATTCTTTCAACTTTTTTTGCATGGTACATGACATACCGGTCAACTTTTCCCTTTGGTCTGCAGTATTACAGGATTAACACAGACCTTGGTATCTGTAAAAGACAAAAGCTGCTTTTGCCACTACTTTCAGTTGCACATGACTGTCACAACCCTTCCTGAAAACTGCTGCTAATCCAAATCTAGTTCAAAGTCCAAAACCCTCTTGTGATTATGCTGTTATCAGTTTTGCATGGCAATATTCCTTGAGGCAAAGAAATTATTTCCTTTTTCTAAATGATAGTGAGAAAAACTGTTTTTCTAGTTAAACTCTTGTTAAGAAAGCTGCACTGATCTATAATGATTAAGGTATGAAGTATGGAAATTTCCTCCCAGATTAATCTTTTTTTTTTTTCCCATCATTCTAGCCAGCCTGTATTTAAAGAACCAAAGTGTTCAAGAGCTGACACAAACCAAGTGAGATATGCTCTCTGAAATCCCAGTATCTTTTTCACTTTCCTCAGGCTTCTTGACAGCCCTTTTTTCAACAAAATTTTGAACCACTGTTACCASTGTGACAGCACAGGTGAGAGGATTTAGATTCAGTATTCCAAAGCTGAGAAATTCCAATGTYACTTATTTAACACAGGCACTCAGAAATTTGAATACTTATCTGCTAACACAGAAGATGRAAAATGTTTCTATTTGACATGGACATTTATATTTTAAGGGAGTAAGATGCCATAAAGTAAATAAGTGACAGAAAAAACACAGATTATCAGATATAGAAATTTACCTTGCTGAGTATTCTGTTCTTGAGTTCGATTCACAGTGAGGTCTAGAGGGCTATCCTGTTCTTCCTGAAGGGAGTTTTCCGTTTGGTTCATTTGGATACCTTTACACATCAGACTTGGCTCAAATGATGAACCATTTCTGTTCTCTTGAATTTTGCTACTTTTYGAAATGTACTCAATCGCAAACTGACGGATCATTTTTTTCATTAATTCCTGAGCAACTAGGGGAATGTTAGGATCACAGTTCTGAGGAAGATCTAGAAATAAAAAACACAAGCAACAGATATATTAAGAACCAATCTTAATTACTTTCCTTATAACAAATACTTCCTATAAGCACACAAATGTATTAAGTAAATACATGCGTAATGAACATATTAATTTGGACGTTTAACAAGTTCTTTTAATGAGTATTCCTAACTGGAAGTCACTTGGAGGAATATGTTTAGCACAGATCAGTAATTTTTACCTTACTCCCCTATCATAGCACATAAGTAAGAGTACTTGGATTGCATTACTTATGGGAGTCAGAAACTCTCTTTACTGTTGTCAAGTAAGTTTAATTTTCATTTGCAGACTTTTCATTTTCAGTTTTAAAAATAAGTAATTTTGAATACAAACCATGAAAGTTAAATAAGATATGAGTTAATAACAGAAATAAGTTACTTTCAAAGACAAMCGTTACAAAAATGATTTTGAAGTGTAGTTCTGTAAATTAGTCCTTTTCATATACATAGAACGGTTAGACTTTTGAGGAACTGATCTTAAAAACAAAACAAAACAAAAAAAAAGATGCATTTCACTCTCAAATTATAATCCCCATCCTGGGTTCAGAATGAAAATGTCAAAACTGATATAATGTTACTTGCAATGTCCCATACAGTTTGTAGTAATACATGCAATTGAATACGAAGTTTTAAACTTTTATTGTAAAACAATAAGATTTTCAAGACATTTTAGAAGTGCTAGAAATAAAAAAAAACACTTGGAAGAAAAGCTTTATTCCCTATTCTAAACTGAGTGTACCCTATTTTTTGCCTGTGTATGTAATGTTTCAATGGAAAGAAGTATCTCATTTTAGAAATAAACAAAAAACAAAAAAAAAACCCACCTGTGACCTATTTTAATGTTATCTATCAGCTAGAAAAAAAGTTAAGCCTTTTATTAACAAGCATAAGTGAAACTACAACTGTGAATCACCGAAGAGAACCCTATAGAAGCAACAGAAAAMCCAAAATGTAAGTGTAACTTAGCCTAAGTAACAATGTAATTAAAAAACTCAGAGYAAGCAATGCTACTGCAAGGATAACTGCAAACACCATTTCATAAGACAAATGCAATTGACCCTACTCGAGGTTTGTGTTCTCCCTCAAACTGGCAGTAGCCGCAGTACTTACTTCACCATCCCACTCTCCCTTCTCCTTCAACTCTATACCCCTCCTCTCACAAATATCCTTTTCAATGTTTTAATTACTGCCCATCCTTGTGTTCACAGGTTGACGAGTGAAACAATTTTCAGTCAAGGACAGGGATTTAAAGCAAGAGTGAAAGTGATAAAGAAGAATTAGCTTTTAGGTGAGCCCTGATTGCCTGGAGGAAATACCAAAGACATGGTTCTGTAGTTACTGGGATAATAAAGTTAATTTGAAACAGGTAAAACAGGCAATAAACTGAGTTTTCTTTTCATGGAAGTGAAGAAACTGAAAGAACTGGGTTGGGTAGATGTTTGCATGCAAAGTGTACATTTCCTAATAGGAAGTTCAGAGGATCACACAGCCTATCTGCTCAAGCATTTTAAGCCAATGAAGCTTTATCCATCTACTACCAAAAGAGTCACTGCCAGCACTGATCAAAGAATGTTGCTCAAGTTTAGGATGAATGTGCAGAAAACCTTTGCTTCAAGTTTACTTAAAACGTATTCCATTTTGAGAATTCATTTTCACCAATAGAGCACTGTAAGGAATTGCAAATCTGCACCTGTGAGATCTGCTGGCTACAGCTCATATGAGGGCAGCTGACWGACTGCTCAGATGCTTCCTGTCAAGACCTTTTGGTTGGCCTCTCAGCAGTGCTTTATGAGGTATGGTCAAACTCCAGCATTTGCAAGACGTCTTGGCTTAAAGAGAACTTACCCAAGGCATGACAAAACAAATCTGCTTATGGTTAAAGCTCTATCTTCCAACAATCTTTCCACCAGATCTGTACCAAAATATCTAAAATTGACAGRTGTTTCTTGAAGAGAGGTATGAGGTAAAATTCTAAATGATGGAGGATACCCACAAAAAGAAAAATCTCTCTGCACTATGTAACCTCCAGGCATGGGTATTCTCTGTTTATATTGCTATTTCCTGATTCCTAAATAATGAACCTAATAAATGTTCAACTGGAATTTTATTATCCCAGAGATACACTTAGAAGTAAAGAAAGAAAATTYGACAACAGATATGGGAACAGTTAGGCAATAGGTGTAAATGCACTAATGTATAAGCAAAACACAAGAAAAGAACATGGAAAGTTAAGAAATAAGATTAAATACCTGAATTATCTAGGAACAAAAGAGTTTGCATGACAGGGAAGTGGTAGGTCTAGACAATGAAATCTACTGATCAACAGCTTAGCTTAAAAACAAAAAAAAAATGACTGCCTGTAATCAGAAACTCATATAAAATGAATAATACAAAACATTATCAAGACTGAATAGTCTACCAGATATGTGGTCTGGAATGACTTTGCTTATATAGAGCAATTAATTTGTTGCATGCACACAATAAAAGCTTCTCTGACAACTTCTGGACAATAGGTGATCAACCRTGCAAATGGGAGAGTTAGTTTACATCCTGGTGTAATCTGTACTTTTAAGAAGCAAAAGACCAGAGAGTACAGGGGACCTACCATTAGCTGGAAAACACAACAGCCTGGAAGAGATTTCTCATTAATCACCACCCCCTACATCAATTATTATAAAACTTCAGGACAAAACTAATTCAGAACTATCGAGTTCTGCCTTTATTTTCCACTCTAGACTCTTCATCCTGGTTATAGCCAAGCATATATTGCTTTTAGACACCTGCAGGACAAGTCAGCTTTTTGATTTTGAGGAAAGTAATCTTTGGACCTAGTTAGAAAAATGAAAGTTTTTTTTTTTGTTCTTATAATATTTTCTTTAGTATTAGTTTTATTTTTTCCTAGTAATTTCCAAATAGTCCCTTATGAAAAATAAATGCAGAATTTCTCATATATTCAGCTGCTACAGCTGTTGGCAGTTTACAGATTTTAAGTCAATTTACTCTAAAGAGGTAATATAAGGGGATGGTGTGTGTATCTTAAGAGCAAATAATCTGAAAGATGCTCCCGGGGTGCAACTGAAGTACTCTTGCTGCTAAAGGCATATTCAATCGACAGGGTCAGACTCAGGTAGTCTAAACTTATCTTCCATAAATGCAAATAGTGTTGCTATCACATCAACTGTTCTGTTAATGTAAATCATTAACTGGTAAATMATTGTGGAAGTACCTTGGGAGGTCTCTAGTAAAACTGCTTGCTCAAAGTATGCATCTATGAAGTCAAATCRGGTTTCTCTGGATTTTACCTAGTCAGATCTGGAGTGTTTCCATATATGGGGGACTCTACAACTTCTGGCTGGCATGTTCCATTGCTTGCCTGTTCTTATTTTTCCTTATGTAAAAAGGAACCTCTCATTTGAACTTGTTTGTAATCTGTTACTATTCTGCTATGCACCATTGTAAAGACTTTGACCCTGTCTTAAAATTGTAGAACATCCTGAGTTGAAAGGATCCATAAGAGTCAAAGTCCAGCTCTTGACCTGCACAGGACAGATCCAAGAGTCACCCCATGTGCCTGAGAGCATTGTCCACATGCTTTTTGAAGTGCTGCAACCACTTCCCTGGGGATCCTGTTCAAGTGGCCAACCACCCCTGGGTGAAAATCCTTTTCCTGGTATCCAACCTAAACCTCCTCTGATAGAGCTTTGGGACTGAGGTTGACCTCAGGTCTTGTCACTGGTCACCAGGGAGAAGAGATCAGTGCCTGCCCTCCCTCCTTTCCTTGTGAGGGAGTAACAGCCTGCAATGAGCTCTCCCCTCAGTCTCCTCCAGGCTGAAAAAGCCAGGTGACCTCAGCCGCTCCTCGTATGGTTTCCCCTTTAAAGCCCTTCACCATCTTTGCTGCCCTCCTTTGGATACTCTCCAACGGTTTAATTAATATCTTTTTTGTATTGTGGCACCCAAAACTGCCCAACACTCAAGGTGAGGCTGCCCCAGCCCAGAGCAGAGCAGGACAATCCCCTCCCTTGCCTGGCTGGCGATGCTGTGCCTGATGCCCCCCAGGACACRCTTGGCCCTCCTGGCTGCCAGGGCTACCAGGACTGCAAGGGCACTGCTGACTCAGATTCAACATTCCACTGACCAGGACACACAGATCCCTTTCTGTGGTGCTGCTCTCTAGCATGTCATTCCCCAGTCTGTTCCATCTGAACATGAGGAAACACTTCTTTACTGTGATCAGGTTGCCCAGAAAGATTGTGGAATCTCCCTCACTAGAGATATTCAAGACCTGTCTGGATGCAATCCTGTGAAGGGAGGTTGGAACACATGACCCACTGCAGTCCCTTCCAACCTTACCCATCCTGTGGTTCATAGTGGTAATTTTTCACTACACATGAGAAATTTGTAATTAGTCATATAAATTTTTTAAACACAATGAAATATATTTTCGGGCAAGAAAGGTATAACATCTCTGACCTCAGTATCACTACCAAATATTTCTTAATTATTATCAGCAGATGGCACCACATATACTTGGTACAACCTGAATAGGTGTTTTTAATGTTTTATTAACAGTTATGACTAGACCTACTTACAAAGTTCTAAATTTACATGCCTACATTTGTTTAAACTCCTATTTTTCACAGCTGATAGAAAATACRAGGCAGCTGTATTTAGTCCATTGATGATGTTTGTACATACATACTACTTTAAAACCAGTAGAACAGTCTCTAAAGGTTTGGAATAAAAGTTAGCCCTGATGTTTCTCTAGTTTCTCTCAGATCACTGCAGACTTGATGTTTTTAGGATAAAAGGCTGAATTTGGTTGAATCTGGTATTTTCTGGTGTTTGTCAAGGTAACAGTCAGAGCRCAAGAGAAGAGAGTAATAAACATAAGGTAATTATGACTAATCGTAATGATTTATTTTAATTCAAAGTCCACATTTAGGATTAATACTTCCTCAGTTTATGTGCTGCACCAGCTTGTAACTATTCAGATCTGTACTCTTAACCATTCTGCACATTAGCATTATATGTGATAACTAGACTGACACGTCCATGGTGACAGACTTGACTGGCCGTTTCCCTCTTGTACCTTAAATCCTGTGCTGTGAGTAGCAGGACTAAGAACACCTGACTGCTTCTMAGTGTGTTTCCTGAAGTCACTCCATCTCTCCCCTGTCACAAAAAGGTCACATTTTCTTGTAGCAACCCTGCCTCAAGAACCACCAAACTGCCCCAGCAATATTCCTAGTTCTACTCCTAAAATTGTTCAGGTCACTGTTAGGTCACCAGCACGTTAACTCTGGAATACAACTATTTATTCTGAGCCATTTATTATGATTAGTTCAGTTAACTTGACTGATCAACACACAAAATGAATAAGGGCTGAATTCACTCCTCTATTTTCATAAACACTCCATCTTTTTTCTTCCTCTACTTTGGCTGCAATTTTCACTACTCTATACACGGTCATATTTCTAAGAATCCTCTTAAATGTAGTTGAAATGATCAAGAAATTCAGTCAGTGAAGAGAGTAATACTGGCAGGTAGGTGGTCRACACAAAAAATATGCTTTCCTTCCTTAAGAAAGCAGCTGAAACCCCACTAAACATTCTTTCCTGATGAACTTTTAACAGACAGCAAGGCTGTCATAAAAGTTTACCACAAAAACTGTGTCAGAGCTCTCAGTGATTACAGAAAACATTCCAGATTTTGAAAGAAAAAATTCGAATTTTAATTATTCATTAAAAAGTTTATCAATAAATCAAAAATATTAATAAAAAGGAACAGCAGGTATTGGATGAAATGGTGTGCACACCTCAGAAAGTAACACTTAGTCTGAGATAATTGTGCAAGATTACATAGGTTGCTAAATTAAATATACATTGTCCAAGAAGCATAATCAGCTTGTGACAGCCACACAACTCAAAGGGAACTACAAAAAGAACAGGAGAACTCAAAACCAAATTCAAGTATATGTATGGTGTAAAAAAGCCATCATTTATGAACGGAAATATTTTAGAACCTAACAGTGATATCTAGAAATAGTAAAGAACTTTAAAAGCTTACAGGAAAATTACCTTGAGATGGGAAACATGGCACTGAAGATACCTAAGAGCAGCCCAGAGAATCTGGAAAGATTACTTGAATCTCAAACATTCTCCCTATAATTTTGTGCCTCAATTCCTCAACTTCTACCAGAACTTCTCATGTGTCAGTCTTCTCTTGGTGGATCATGTCCTGATGATAGAAACTGATTCACAACTGGTTTTCTTCAGTTTTGTTTAAAGAGGTCACATGAACATTGCACGGAAAAATGAGCTTCTAAGAACACACCATGTGGATTACTAGAAATACAGAAAATTAATTGTCCGTGAACAAAATGTCAGATCAAGATTTTAAACAACTGTGGCTCTGCTATATAACCATGATCCTATGTCACATTCTATAATATTCATAGTAAAAAAAGACTTAATAYGTAGTTTTTAAAGCATACTGTGTTTTTCCCTCAACTAAACAGAAAAGCTGAACTTCAGCATTATGTAAGTAGAAAATACAACAGCCTACTCTGCTTACACCACCAAAAAGGTAAAGAGAGATGCCACACTTGGGGGAAGGAAGCATCTGGGTTTCAGATACACTGTTAAATGAGAACAATCAACACTTGATGACAAGAAGCACTTTGGATTTGCTGAGGTTTCTGCTGAGCACAGGACTTTCCCACAGACAACTGACTACCAAACTGGTCTTTCACTAATGCATAGTGAAGTTGGGTTCCCAATGGGATGACTTTGTTATTTACAGCATCACAAGAGTTTACCCATTTTGGCAGTAGTTCTATCTTCCTCTGTCCCAGATTCTACAGATGAATTGTCATACATTAATATCTGAAGGCTGTATACTCCAGACAACAATATATCATGGCTGCAAGTTCTAAGACCTTCTGAACTAGTTTCCTGATATACAAAAATTCCCCAAACCCACAATCAAATCCTCTCAAACTAGTCCRCAAATTAAAAAGCCATATACTAATTTGTTCAAAATAAAAGGTTGATGGGCCCCCAAAAAGCAACTATCACTACCCTTAGAAAGCTCTTTATACAGACCTAAATTAGCAATAATACTAAGAGAACAGATAATCTTGACAAGTTTGCAATCTACACAATGTCACTCCATTTTAAAGAGAGCCAGCCAGGAATTCGACATTTTTCTGGCAATAAAAGAACATCTGATTTAGGACCAGGTTTAAGATTTATCTCTTAGCTAAACAATTACTAGAAWTTTTTTAAATCCTTTTCTTCCTTTTCGAGATTTGAACACAAAAACCTACAAAAATTCAGGAAGCAGACTTGTGATTTTCTTAGTAAAACTCTTCATCTTCCCCCTAAAATCCAAACCAGTTACTTGAATACTTTATAAATTGGTTTCACATGCCCTTTACATTTTTTTCCTTTTCATGTCCTGTAATTTGAACAAAAGGCTCTGCTAAAATCTGAACTGAAGCAATATTCTTAGTAAATTCTTATCCAAGAATACAGAAGTACTTCAGAGAATCACAAAAACAACTGGAAGTTTTGTTTTTCAATAGACAAAACCTTTTTAACCTAGCTTTACTGATCTTGAAGATCCAACCTAAAGAAGATGCTAAAAGCCAAATGTTCTTTGTGCAAAGCTTCACTTAAAAGTCATTCATTCCACTGAGGTGAGGTCATGCCAAGTTTCACTTCTCCCATGATAAAAATTCCTCTCAACAAATATTAAAAGAGTTCATTTGCGGCAGGAGCACAAAGCAGGCAAACATTGAAAAACATTGTACACATCCACACCAAGAAGAGATCTCACAAAGCAAAAATTTGAAGGTATTAAAATACCTGCCTAGGGGGATGCCACMCAAATGGGCCTGTGATGAAAATATACTAAGATTTTAAGAAGTAACAARTGTCAACTCAATTGGACATTTTATTTCAGATGGAAAATAGCTGGCTTGGAAGAAAGACAAGAGTCCAAAGGATGGACTCAAAATGCTGTTGCACTACATTTCAAGTTCTTTAAAATGCAAAAAAGCAAAATGTAGACTGAATAGACACAAAGCCTGAACAGAAAAAGATTCTACACACCCCAGATTCAAGGGCATAGTAATGTCTCCTGCTACAGCAATGTAAAAGGGAGAAAACGAACTTTGCATTTTTTCTCCCATCTATGTGAAGGAAGAGAATGTGTCTGACTAACTCTTTGTTAAAAGCAAGAGAGCTGTCACCCTAGTCATACTCAGCTGTTCTGACATCCACATACACCTACCAAACCCAAGAAAAATCTGTGAAAATTGTAGTTACTGAATTCACAGTAACTTAATTCACATTTCTTCATTCACATGAATTCAAGGAAGAAAATCAGTATTTCTGCTGCTGTTGACAGTAACTAACCAAGTAACTTYCATGAACTAAGCTGACTTGTCACTCACTCATGTGTCTTGCTGAGTGTCAAAGAACAAGAACAGCCAAAGAATTAATGAGCTACTAAATACTMTATTTTGACAAGAAGTTTTAACCTCCAACTTGGATGTATTTGAAGGAGCAACTTTTGGTGCATGAAGATCCCAAACTCCATTTTGCAATCTGCAAAACACATTCTCTCACCTGAAATGGTTTTCCTGTTGAAAACCAGAAGTGAGAATCTAGGAACGGAAAATATTTAAATGCTTAAAATTCCAAAGAGTGACACCTGAAGTTGACATGAAAACGAAGTAGTAACTCATGGTAAAAAGAAAAATCAAAAATAATTTATGAACAGGGATTCAAGAGAATGGCACATAATGAAACAGGACAACAAGGAATGGCAAGTAGGAAGAGTAGTACTTTATTTGGTGATTAAAGAAAAAGATTAAAGAAAACCAAAGGAATAAAAAAGAGAAACAGCRGAAACATCTAGTTTAGTAGATAAATACAAAAATACTTAAGAATCAAAATTGTCCTCAATAATTTGATTCTTCTAGATTTTTTGTCATATTTCAYAATATAAAAGACATGCTTTTATTACCTTTCTTTCGAAAGAGTGCATTTAGATAGTTTTCTGCTTGGCATTCAATCTTATCAGTGTTGGACTGGCCCTGAGATGACAGTTCCTCTGTAGGCGTTGACTGTGAAGAACCGAAAACTGATGCACGATCCTAGAAAACATATGAAGATCATAGATCATAACATCCTTCAGAAGTTAGTCTGCTGGTAGTATAATATACAATTAAATTACTGAGCTATGTAGTGGAATAGAACCACTAAAATCCAACTACCTTGAGTCAAAATGCAGAATTTACTTATTTACAAAATTCAATTCGCTGATTCTTACTTTCATACTAAAAAATGAGTGTTGGGGAGTAATGCTTAATATAATGSTCATACTTACACTGGCTGTTTCTTTGTGTAAATTACAAAAGGAACATTTCTCATCCATAGACCAGTCAGTTAGCTCTTCTGGCTCACAGTCTTAAAGGAAGAAAAGAAAGCTAGATGTTTTAAACAAGCAAAAAATGAATGTTGAGAACTAACTATACATCCTAAAATTCTCTTAAATAAACTCCATCAATAATATTGTTTTGGCTTGAAAGACAGGAGTGTGCTAAGGAAGGCGGAAGCCTCCCCTGGAATGGAAAATACGACCCACTTCCCTCTGAATTATTATAATTTTGAAATTAAGGGGCTTTCAGGCAAAGATATGCAGAAAGGAATACCAGTTCTTTACTAGTATGTATAACAAGGCAAACAACAAGAGTGACAGCGAACAAAAGCAGAAGCCAACAGGAGCCTTTGGGCTGAGGCCCTTTCCCTGTGCTGCAGCTCCGGTCACCGCCTGCAGGGGCGCTGGCGGCTCCGGCCGGGCGGGGCAGGGCGGGGCGGGGAGTCCCCCATGGCTGCAGGGGGCGCTGTGGTTCAGCCGGCCCTGCCTCCCTCACGCGGTAATGGCGGACACAGGCGGCAGAGATGGATGGGGAACGGGCTTCCTTAACAAACTCACAGGGAGAGCCGATTCTACTGCCCGCTCTGGATAGCAAAAGGAGTTGTAGCAGGAACCTTGGAGTGGCAAGCTGGGAAGGCAGGGACAAGTAAAGTCCCGGAGTGGTGGAGGAGATGTAGCAAAAACTCAGCAACTGTAGCTGGAATTGTGGGGCCTCCCGGCAGCGCAGGAGTTGTGAGTTACAACGTGGCAAAGAAACCCCGGAGCAGTGGCCGGAAAACAGCGGGGCTAAGCAGTGGCCACCCAGCTCCTCAACACAGCCAAAGGAGGGTAAGAGGGCTAGCAGCTCGACCATTCCTCCTCTGAGCCCGAGAGCGAGGGAGCTCTGCAGCTGCCCCAGCCTCCCTTTCCCCGGCCCAGTTCTCGTGGTATCTCTGCTCTTCCCGGAGAAACCCTCAGATAAGAGAAGTGCAGCCAGGTGCCCTCCTCCCCTGAGCCCGCCAACTTCTTTTGTCTCTCTTACATAATGAAAAATCATTATTGTTCCTTAGCAACAAAATGGGGGACAATTCCCTAGAGAAAGAAAAACACAAGGAAAAACCCTAACCGCCAATAAATATGATACGTATTTATTAGTACAATGCATTCAGTTSTATTCAATTCTTCAGATATTTTAAAATTTTTGTCTGGCTTGTATAGCTCAACCTATAAACAGCAGAGAGTGACTTTCTTAAAAAGAAAGTCAAACTTGTGTAATTCAATTGATTACCTGTCATAATTACAGGAGGCATCTGAATACTGCAAAGAAAGCTCTGATCATTCTTTTTAACTGAAGAGTGCAAACTTGTAGTAAACCAAGCTAGGAACTAGGGTATGGRCTCTTCACCATGTGAACTACATGCATGGGACTTCCAATATTTTAATTGATTTGATACTATCAATATATGTAAATCAAAGACTTATACTCACTTGYAGCACTTGATTTATCTAAGAAAGTACTTTTATATGTTTTATCAGAAAATGTGCTTTGGTCTAGAGGGAAAGCACAACTTAAACCTATATTGCCTATATCAAGATYGGTCTTCTACTGAATGGAGACACATCTACTTTCTTTAAACAAGTTTCTAAGCTCCATTTCAAAAATTAAGAGTTTTCAACCAATACCCTTCACTTCATGAACACCAGTTACTTACAAACTTTTCCCAAACCAACTGTGATAATAGGTAAAATTAAGCTTCTAATTTCTCATTTAAAATTTTACATAGCAACTTAGTCCAGTTTGCTTTTGTGGCAATATTATTCCYGTACTCATGAACAGTAACTGTTTAGGTATTTAGCACCCTGATGCCTTTACAGAGACTACCGTTATCCCATTTACACTTCATTTGGTGGCTAATCTAGTCCACCTGGTTTTCCTCATGAGATTCAACTCCATCTCTTTTGCACCCATCTCACTTGAACACCAAGATCTCGAGATGATGTCTATTAGCTTCACATCAGACTTCCTTACACTTCAGGCAGTACTTYTCCTACAGTATCCTAGTTATGCACCAGTCTTTATCATAGTTGGGGAGTTTAGGCAGGTGAATACAAACATGATTAACTGCAACACCAAGGTCTTCTCCATCCTGTTCATTTCCAGTTCATGTGTTTACAAACTAAACAACTTTTTCACCTGTCCCATTATTAATTGCCAGGTATGTTTCCTCCTTTTCTCTATACCACTAAATTACAACCACAGTTCTGTTTAGGGAGGCTCTTGAGATTRTCTGCTTTCAAAAGTCCATGATGGTAGTCTGCTCTTGGCTGGCTGCCAAACTGCCAAGTCCCCACACCAGCGATGCTCTCACTTCCTCATAAACAGGGTAGAGGTAAGAAAATAAGATGGTAGGGGCCAAAGTAAGGGGGGAAACTTGTGGATCAAAATAAAGACAGGGAGATCACTTACCAGTTACTGTGACAGGGAAGTCAGACTCAACTTGGGAAAAACAAATTTCATTTATAGCCAATAAAAACAGATTTGCATAATAAGAAAGGAAAAACATTAAACCACCTAACCACCCCTTCTTCCCAGGCTTCAGCTTCACTCCTTCATTCCCGACTCTTCTACCTCCTCTCCCACCCCARCAGTGCAAGGAGGATGGGAAATGGACTGCACCTCCAGTTTATAACAGTTCCTCTCTGCTACTTCCTTCTCTTTTTCCCTTGTTCCAGCTTGGGGTACTTCCCATGGGCTACAGGCCTTCACACACTGCTTTGGTGTTCTTCCTACAACTGMAGCTTTTCATGAACTGCTCTAGAATGTGTCTTCTTCACAGGGTACAGTCCTTCAGGAAGAAACCACTCCACAGACCCACAGTCCCTGCCAGAAAACCCGCTCCTGCATGGGCTCCTTACTGCAGGCTGAAATTCCTGACAGAGGCCTGCTTCCAGCATGGATCTCCATGGGCTGTAGCTTCCTTCAGGTCATCTCCACCTGCTCCAGTGGGTCATCCATCAGCTGCAGTGTGGATATCTGTCATGACACGGTCCTCCATGGGCTGCAGGTTCTGTGTGTTTCACCAAGGTCTTCTCCAAGGGCTGCAGGGGAATCTGCTCCAGTGACTGGAGCACCTCACCCCCTCTTCCTTCTCTGATCTTGCTGTCTGCAGGGTTGTTTCCCACTGCCCACTGTCTTTCACCYTCCTCCCTCAACTGCTGACCTTTTATTTATTTATACCTTTTATTTCTTCTCCAAGATAGTATTAAAAAGGCAAAATCAGAACAAAATTACTAAAAAAAAGCTTGTTCAGTTGAGCACAAACATAATGGAAGTTTATTCATATCTAAGATACTAATTTAAAACAGAATTTTGTATTAATGTGTTATATGCTCTCAGGGATGCACACCAGCAGTTTTTACAGGTTGGACAGCTGATGATCACAAACAGACATGGTATTTTTCTTGGCTGGATGGTTACAAGAGATAATGAGTCATTTTTGCTGAATTAATCAAGCTGTCCCAGCCTGTTAGACCTATTCCTTAAAGAYGTCCATAGATGAAAAAAGAACCACCGCTCCTTCATAACAAGKTCATTGTTTTCCTTGCAACCATGAAAAGGCTATTTATGAATCTGGGATTCTACGCCTAACTCTAAGACAGGTTTTATACTTTCAGAGAAATTCTTCTGCCTTGGAATCCTGAATTTCCACTGGTAAAAGTCAAACTAGAGAGCAATCCTTGTGTATTGCCAAAAGAGCAAACCTTGAAAAACAGCTCTACATAACACTAAACCCTTTATTCAGAGTAGTATAAATCATGTAAAACATATTAAGTCTGCCACTCAGCTGAGCAAAACTGACATCAGATAGCAGATATATACAAGATACATCAAATGCCAAACAGCCAACAGTGTCAGGTCACCGCTACATGGAACATTCTGAGATCACTATTGAGTTTTTAACTACAGACAGGCAGCCATACTCTCAGAASAATAAGAGGCACAGACTGCACTTTAAGCTGAACAAACTTTCTTCAACTGCATTGAATTTAGGAGGATGATCATCTTCCCTCCCCATTGTATCTTGCTTGCGGTCAGATGATGAAAGATTTGCAGACAACGTATAATGCTTGCCAGTCCACCAGAAAAAGTTGCTAGGACTGTGCAAATAGCATTTTAATACTAAACACAGTACAGGTTATTACTTGAAACCAAGACTATTTAACACAAAGCTGTTAAACTTATTTCCAGTTATTAAGAATAAAATGGTGAACTTTGAAAAAAAAATCTTTTTTTTCATTTAAGACACTCAAATCTTTGTTTCCCCAAACCACTTTTCACAAGGAATGACAAATTAAGTAAATTAATTCACACATTTGTAGTACTGAACAGATTCCATGTTTACTTCTTAAAATATGAAATAATTGTCTAGTAAATCTAAATACAAAATAGCTTAAAAATTCAATCCTCACTTTCCAGTATTTTCTGATTATAACATCTCAAATAAGATTTTGCAGCTATTTGTGACAATTTTGAACATATCACCCCCTTTCTTTTTATATAGCACTAATGCTTTTAATAAGTACATTAAAACAGCTGAAGTGTTTACCATGTCCTTCATATTTTTAATTTCATAAAAACTCCAATTCTATTAGATTTGTGTTTCTAATGTAWTTTTTCACTACTATTAATACTCAGAAACAACGTAAGGAAAAATAAAACCTTTCATCTTGTATAAAGAGGATTTTTTCCTGGCAGAGAAAGAACAATGAGAGATGCTTTTCTCCAACAAGACATGGCTTCTCCTCAGTGATTAAGAGAATAGAACCCCAGCACATAATCCCCCAAAAAAGAAAGAACGCACATAGCACTTGATTAGAGGAAAAGCTTTTTAACAGTTTAGCTCTATCTGTAAGTAGAATGCAAAGAATAACAATTCAAATGTCAATCTACTTAGCTGAAAATGGGTATAAGGAAAGGATTAGAAAGCCCTAAAGATTCAATGATATAAGAGGTCTCAATTCAGAGCATGAACCAAGGTCAGATGCCAAGATACAGAACTTGACACCTTTGCAACCAAAAGCTGCAGAATCCAAGCAGTCAGGAAAAGATCCTGGTGCTGAAAAATGGTGACAAGACCATTTAAGTAAGTCCAAAGTAAATCCTACATACACAAGAATTTCTTGATACAAAAAAAAAAAAAGTTTACAAGGTAYTTTCTTTGAAAAGCATAATAATCTAGTAAAATTGAAGTGTATCTTTGTAGTTTGTTATTAAAATTTATTATTCACTCAAGTAACTTTAGGAGAATAAAATACAATCATTTAATGTATAGATCAAATACTATTTCAAGACMAAACTAAGGAGGAAATATATCAATCAGCTTATGTTTTATGCACATTATTGATTTTTTCCATGTCACAATAGATAAAGCCAACAACATAAGAGAAAAAATGTCATTATAGCTAAGCAGCATATATTTAAGCCAATTCTCACATATTTCTTGAGGTATGTTTGAGGAAACATACTCTTACTGCTAATGAACCATAATATTGCAAGTTGACAATATTAGTTTACTGATTGTGATGAGGAAAATGAACAGCTTAAAAGAATGCAGTAATTCAGGCATATTACTTAGAGTCTAAAAACACAAGTTTTAATTCTACCAGCCTTATCTTTTAACTAAGGCGAATTATTTACTTTGTGTCTTTCTTTGATTATCTGTAAAGTGGCACTTATTTGTACAAATTCTACTTAAGAGTTCTGTATCTTTACAACAAAATTCAGATCTCAAATCAGAAACAGTCCTGCATAGCATACTAATGAAAAAGCTGACCTCTACTGTGCCAGTATAAACAATTTCATGTGGCATTATTGAAGTTACAGATACTATATCTACAAAAATGAACCAAAAATAGTAAGGTAAGGTGGGCWTCTCAACATACCATGACATCTCTCTCTTCTGCAGTTAGTTCCTGAACTAAAATCAGTTTTACAGATGCATCAAACAGGGAAATAGGCTYTAATTGTTGAAGAGCTCTTGGACACTACTGACAAAAATTTTTAGAAATTAAAAAAAATAGCTCTGAAACTTCACATTTTAGATAAATTTTAGAATTTAATTTGCAAGACAAAGTCACAAGGGCACCAAATAGCAAAGATATGCAAGCAAAGGAAATATCACATTTAAAATAGGTAAGAAATCTTCAACAGCGTGAGGGAAATAAGTTAAAGTTAAAACTTTACCCATAAGACAGCTCAAATACCTGCATAAATGAACTCTAAAGGAGCAATATACACTTTACTGTGCAGTGTATCAGGCTCCTTTAACTGTAGCATTCAGACTTTGGTCACTACTTCATTAGGTCAGTACTTTCTGCCTTCTTATTCAAAAAAAAAAAAAAAAAAAAAAAGAGCTACTGGAAGGAGCCACAGAAAGGAATTAGGAGAGCATCTAAACTGTAATTTTCATCCTGGCCTACAAAAATCTTCCATGAAGTAACACATCTTCCAGAAAAATCAAGCTTTTATTTTCCTTGGCTATAAAGAGCGTCTGCTCTTCACATCCTCCAGAGTACCAGCCCNAGCTACTGTACACTTATAACAATATCCTGTTTCCTTCACAAATGTGCTTGCTTATAACAGCAGATGGGATCATTGGGATCATTAGTCATGAAAACAGCCTATAATCCAAATGTACATATTTCTTAAATGTCTTAGTAGTTGCATGCCTAGCTTGAGACAGGAAAAAATATTCTGAAAATATCAGCAAAGTAGTATTTCAAGTTCCCCCTTTCCTCATGAAAATACTGTGTTATGCATATGACAGAGGCCAAGGAACTTGAACATTATGAAGAGGACAAAACTATAACCAAAAGTATTCTATCCAATGATATACAGTATATGCCATTCTGTCTCATGTACTATGTAAGTGATATGCTTTACGAATTACACTATCAGACAATGAATTATAAAGAAAGGAGATGGACCATCATGAAGGTTCAAAAATAGAGATAATATTTTTAAGTAATAAAATGAACTTAGCAAAACACTTCTTTCAACACTTCAAAGCAATTTTTTGCTGGATAATCCTCATGTTGTTAGACAGATAAATCATTCCATACTTAACTAAGGACTCGGGTGTTATTGACAGCTATTCCAGCATAATCAAAACTATTTGGACTAATGCTAGGTCTCATAAGGGTAATGGAAAAGGTGTGTGTGTRTATATATATATATATATATACACACAAACACACACACACACACAAATAAAGATATGATTTAATATACATTAAGGATTATTAAAACAAAAAAACTTGCTTTATATATAACAAAGATGTAAAAAAAATGAATATAAAAAAGCTTAAACTTTCTTGACCACTACAAGACCAAACTACCATCCACTACCTTTCTTTTACCAATTAACGTCAACAGGAAGCTGAGCAGCTTGTCTTCCCTTTCTAAAAGATGCTCAAAGTAGGAGATGCACTATTCAAGAAGTGTAAGTCCTTCTCATGAGAGCTTCTCAAAAAAGCTTAGCTAATCCAAATTCCCTTTTATGGGAACAAAACCTAGGTATCCTTCTACCTAGTGTTTTGCTTATGCACAATATTGACAAGAAAATGATTAAGGGAACATTGGAAAGAAAAAGCATTGGAAGATTTTTTTTTCGGATTCAAGCTATACTTTAAACTACCTTTAGCTAAAACAAAAACCAGTAAGTTAAGGTAATTGCACTAAAAGATGGCTCATTTACCTTCAAATAAACTGAGGTCTCTTCGTAGCCTTGGTCCATAAAGCCCTTCTAAAATACTTTCAAAACCTAGAGACAAAAGAAACATTTAAAATGGTAAATTGAAAGTTTTTTTAAAAGAAAGCAAATTCCAAAGAACTGGCAACAAGTATCCTCAAATTCTGAGAGCAATTCCAAAAATTATTACATTTATCACACAAATATTTACTCCTTCCACTATAGTACTACTCAACAGCATTCGAAGATAAAAATAAGACAAGGCAACTGCCATCTGCTCACAATCAGCCTATTAAGCCATGCCCCAACAACCTCATTAGACTTAAAATAACTACCACTGAATCTTAAAGGTGGGAGGATTAGCCTCATAGCTCTATGCAAGTGAAGGGGTTTCTCTCTTACCCTCAGAATCAGAGTCATGTACAGAAAGAGGAAAATATAAAAAGAAAAAAGAGGAAAACCTCAAAATCAGGAACTTCTCATTTGTGATCTCCTGAAACTACATAATTTGAGCAAACTAATATACTACAAATGGAAAAAAAGCAAGCTTTTTTTGCTTCTGATACCCTGACAGTGTTCTCTAGTCCTCTGTATCCTTACAAAAATGTTTTAAAATTGAGGATTAGATAAATCCAATTATTTTACAGATTTAGCAGCTAGTCTGTTTAGGTATTTGGTAAAAATCACATACTTCAATATGCAAGATGAGACACGGAGCAAACCAAATAATTGAAAAATTTTAAAAAACAACCAAACAAAAACCAACCAAAATAAAAACAAAAAGCATGACAACTGATGAAATATGATGAGAATTTATACCATCATTGTAACAGAAGTTTTGTTCAATATAGAAGCAGTTTCCAAGTGCCCCCCTTTCTCCTTCCATATAATAAGCTTATTTGAAAATAAGAGGATGATTCAAAGCAGCATTTCAAGGTTCTCATTCCTTAAAGGCCTGTCTGTATAATATATGTAGCTATATATTTTACAGAACTTTGCAAGACTATTTTGTYATCGCAACTCATAAAAGATACCAAATACTTCAGGAAACAAAGTACCATCAACAAAGAACATTCAGCATCACAAAATTTGCTCATCATSTGATGCCTTTTAAAACAACATAACATCCTGTTCTCTCATCAGAAGTTATATTTACTTTTTAGTTTAGATTGTATGCACACTTATATAAGGAAGAATAATGTATCATATCTTAACAGATAGGAGCTGTTCAGTTTGACAAGTCAGATTTTGTTAAAATTTGTATTACAAAATAATTTTAATATATGGACTATATTGTGAAATTCAATCAATTATCAACTACACCAATCTGCCACTTGAGCTATAAATGGATTTATATCTTTATCTCTTGAGCTATATGGGTTTTATTTTTCACTTTTTTTTGAAATAAATATAGTACTGTGAGACAACACCAACAAAATGACAAAGCCACTGTCCTCTCACAAATATAWATACACACATCTTTTAAACAGTGTAAAAGAACTAGAAAGCAAAAAGCCCAGGGCCCAGGCACACATTAAAATTTACTTTTAAGCATCATCCACTGATTCTTAGATTCATTGTAWTATAAATTTATATCTTACTAGCACTGCACAAATTCCCTGCTCTCCTGGCTTCAAAGGGTTATGGACAAAAAAAAGGGTAAGAGAATTGAAGCCTGAAGTTAAGATAGCAATCCTCCAAACACAACAGATTGGGAATACAAAACACACCATGTGTATTGCTGTGACCATTAATGTAAGCCATTTCAGGTCAGCAGCTAGTTAGGTTTTGGCAAGATACTGTCACTGGGAAAGAAATGAATGAAGCAGCTCTTGGAGAAAACTCTGCTTATTTCAAAAGAGCAAACATCAACTCCTATTTCCTAGGACTTTGTCAATCAAACCACAGGAAGCTTGTTTACCACCCCAGTCAGCCCCCAAAACCTCCTTGCTCTTTGGACACCTACCACCTGTCCCATTTCGTGGAGGCTGTTACTTGTTTCTGCCTTTACTTTTGCCCTTATCTGCCTGCCCTACTGCCTGCTCCTGCCTAAGCAAAACCACAAGCACAGAAACCCCAGCTCTATGAAATAGTAGTTCGTGTAGGAAGAATACAATTTCCAGACTTCCACACTGCTCATATTAAATGTGGCAATTAGCACACTGCGAAGGTTGTATGGTTTTTTATTTTCTTACCCAGTGGAAAGGATACACCAGCCTGCTTCTCTGCTAATTCACCAAACTTAGTTCCATCCTACCAATTCAAAGTGCTGCTTCTCTTCCAAATCTTACAGAACTTCTCAAAGGGAGCCACAACAGCTACCTTGCATGATCATTTGCTTCCTCATCCTTGGATACTGAATTTTTCTTTGAAAAGAACATTTACTTGTACAAACTAACATCAAGGGAATCTTTTTCTTTAGACCTTATGCTAAAATTTCCCTAGAAAATCACCTGTGTTACTTCCATGCTCCACAAAGTRCTACTGCTGCCTTTCAGCAGAATTGATTCAATTTTAGCTCAAACTAAACCTGAGGATATATATTGGTTTCTAGGACTGATAAACAAATGCTGGCACCAATTCCTAAATTGCAACCATCTGGACACAAGCAGTTCAATAAACCTTTGTTTTTCTTCTTGAGTCAGTATGCTTAACCAAATAGTAGAGGCACCTTTGGAACTCTCCAGAACCTGAAAAGCCTGCAGAAACCAGTCAGAAATAAATACACTTTGCCTGTATTTCTTATGATTCACTAATGGAAAAAATCTGCTTTAAAATAATTTTATAGAATTTTTTGTCTTTTGGTTGTTGATTGCCTCTTTGACTCCAAACTCCCTTTCAAAACCATTACTTGAGATCTGATGCTTTCTACCTGCAAAGTGAACACTTGGCTCTATTAACCTGCAGTACCCCAATCTGTCAAACTCCTTCTTTCTCCAATAAATTGATCATATCTTCATGTAGAAAAAATCAGTTTTCTTTACTACCTGACGCCTTTAAAATTCAAAATAGGTTCCTCCAACAGTCTCAATAAGTACAAATTTGTGGTACAGCCAGTCTCAAACCAGTTACAAGTTTCCACTGTTTGCATTTCTGAATAAAGCTGTGAACAGGGTTTTTTCCCCCTATATTAAAGGTGTCCCTCTCCCCTTCCCCCATCACCTCTACTGCTTTCCTCACTCAGGGCTCGGACAGGACAGGAACTCCCCTGAGCAGGGAGGCTGGGGCTGTGTGACTCTCCAGCAAAAGGAAGGAGGTTTTTTTTTTCCATTCAGGTACCAAAAAAGCAAATAGTCCAGGAACAAGTTCTATCAGGTTTGGCATATAAGCCTGATCCATGGGTCACAGCCAAGGCCACCAAAAGGAAGCAATAGGTGACAATAATTGCAGACTCCCATGGGGCTTTTGCACAGCAGMTAGAAGTTCAGCAGTTTGTCTCTGGTCCAAACACAGAATGTTGCAGCAAAACTCATCCAGCCCATCTGGCCATTGCAAATATCATCTGTGGTCCATTTACCTGGCCACCATGATAGTGCCAAAAGTGATCTTCAGCAGACCAGAGCTAACTACAGGAGCACAGAGGCAATGGTGAATGACACCAGGTGTCAGTGTAATAAACAACAGATCCAGGGTSAAGGCTTTCCTAGGGCAAACAAACATCCTGTGGGATCAACATCTGACTACATGGCTGCAGGCAGGACTTCAGCTCTTAACACTTTAAGGTCCTCTGAGAAACAGTGCTTGAGAAAGAGGGGATAATGCAAATCATCAGTGCTAACGGGCTTGCCTCATAATGAGGTCTTTAAAGTAGGTTTGTCAGGGAAACACATACCTTCCTAGAAAGAAAGAGTATGGCAGAGTAAACAAGGACCTTACACTCCGCCTGAACAAGTGGCATAGGCAGAGACCTTAAGTAGCTGTATATGAATGCATTCAGCACAGGAAGCAAGCACCAGGGATTAGAAACCAGGGCATATAACAATCTTACTGGTGAGACAGTTCACACAACTGCAGTGGATGGATACCAGCTTTTAAGAAATGAGAAGTGAGAAAGTCAAGGACAGTGCTTAGACTTTAACTTGAACAAATGAAGCCTTAGTATGGCATGGGCTACAGGACAGTTAAAATCTTCAGGTCAGGATTCAACCAGGTGAAATAGTGAACATCTGTTACAAGGTGTACAAACTGTACAGACTATCAATCTACCAATCTTTTGAAGATGAAGTCTTCAAAAAACAAAAATATTAAAAAAAATCACCACCATTAACAAAAAAAAAAAAAAAAGAAAAAAGAAAAGAAAAAAGGCTGCACCATCACCAAAGATATATGCTGGAAATGCAACATGCCAGTGCACAAGCAACCCAGGAGATTCTGTGGTGTCTGGAGGACAAAATTCACTGAGGTGGTGGGCAGCCTCAGTAGGGGAGGCATTATCTAGCTGCTACTCATCATTAAGGAAGAGTTAATCAGTGATGTGACAGTTAACAATGATCCTGGGCACAGCAGCATGAGATGGAATTCAAGATCCCAAGGGAAGTGAGGAGCTTGAACAGCTGAGTAATTTTCTGTCGGCTTAGTAGTCATTTACACCTTTCCCCCAGGATGGGGGGAGYATAGTGGAACTAGAAATAGGATGCTGTACTGTCTGGTGTAAACCAGAGAAATCTTATATGGGTCAAGGGTCTATGGCAAGGTTTTTATTGGGTTACCCTACTAACTATTTTATAAAGTCAAAGAAATTGCAAAATAAAGAGCAATTACCACTACTGAGCGATTCATAAAATGATACTTCGTGAATTAATTCCAGTATGTTATTTTAAATGTCTCTACAAGTTTACTCAGATTTAAAACAGGATTACTAAATCCAAAGGAAGTCTTTAAACTGTCTTCACAACCTTTTATTCAAAATCTTCTTAAAGATAAGCTACCTTTCAGCGGCTCACAAAACTTAAATCATGGAGTTTTCCCTAATRTTTTATCGCTGTAAACTACTTAGTGTCTGAAACATCTTAAGGCCTATCTACACATTAGAGAGCTGCCACATATGAACAGTGCAAGCTGTAAAATTCTTTGTCATTAAAAAAACAGAGTAATAATTAAATGGATACATTCCATGGGAAGCTTCCAACACTGTGCACCTTATACACACTTAGAGGTACTCAAAGAATATACGAGGACTCTTCCTAATGACCAAATAGAAAACTTCATCCTACTCCTCAGCAGCAGCAGCASAGCTGCGTATTATAGAAGCCTCTTCCATTCAGAAACCCCTAAGTAGCCATGTGGTCCCTGTCACTGTGGAAGAAAATCAACATTCTATGTTGCACGGAGCCTAGAGAAAATCACAAGGTGAAGATATACAGAAATTGTAGTGCAAACTTGGTCTATGTTAATTTTGGACAGATGTAGTAATTGAACAGTTATACAAATTGAGGTCAGACAGGTTTTGCTATACCTTGGCTATTGTTTTTCCAAAAGCTTTATCTTCTTAATGTTTCTAAGAGGAAATAGTCACTTTAGCCTTGGAGTTGAATTCAATACTGTCAAACTGTTCATCTCCTCTTTCCCTCCCCACATCCTCTAGGTGAACAGAGACTCTCAGTAGGTTTTCAAAAACTCTGAATGACTCTGACTATACGTTAGAACAGCCAAAAAAAGAATAAATATCTAATAAATGGAAGCTGACATTTGACTACTGCCTTCAAATGCACCACTTGGTGGGTCTGAAGATAGAAGAAGTACTTACTCTACAGGTGGGAAAGGGAACAGCAGTATATGCACAGGTTGTATTAAAAGGCTTTTGATAGGTTTGGTATACTCTACATCATACTCATTTCTTGACTATGTGGTCATATTAACTCCTGTATTTGTATGTCCTTTTCAGGTCAAAGCCTGTTTCGTAAAAGTAGATATATTTTCTTTACCTTTTGACTCTTTGTTCCTTCAGTAGTCTTTTTCCTCTTCCCCTTTCCACCTTGCTGTTTAAGCAGTAATCCAATTCTAGGGCTTTAGCTACAGGGCTTTTTTTTTTTTTTTTTTTTTTTTTTTTTTTTTTTTTTTTTTTTTTTTTTTTTTTTTTTTTAAGCCTACTGCATTTGGGATATTTTACTAAAATTTAATCATTTTTAGTAAAAAAAAATTAACAAAGCACTTTTGATCTTTCTTTTACTTGTGTTTTACTAGAACACAACAACACTAAATCTCAAGAGGGGCCTCACAAGACTTTTACAAACTACAATAATTACAATTGATGCAAGGGGCATATGTAGGCACTTGTAACAGGATAACTAAGAATCCATGTAACTAGCTGCCATGCTGTTAGACACTGAGTTTAAAGTAAGGAAAAAACCTCAAACAACATTGAAGGAAAATCCTATTAAAAACACTGTAATGCAKACTGTCATCACACCAATCACCTCACAAGCCACCTAAAAAAGTCTTTTGCTTATACTTGCTCTCCCCTCCTCTGATCTGCTGCAGCTTTTTCCAGTTTAGGAAAGTAAAAGCTTTTTATAAGTTCATCTGCTCAAAGATAAAACTAGTTCTAAATAACTTTTGGTTTGGTATTTTTCTAAGCCATAAAGACTCTTATTTCTACCTCTGGATGCATACCAGAAACAGTAGATGAATGCTCCTTACAGGAATAGAAAAAATTTAAATGAAAGAGGGAGATGCTTATGAAGATTGCTCATCTGATTCACAGTTACTGCTCTACTTTTCATCTTAAAAGTTACCCTCTAGATGAGATCCTRTTGTCCTCTCTTACTATGTATTAAGGAATTTGGAAGGTTCTGGGTGCATGCAAATTAAGTTTTGCTTCTTTTCTTCTTTTCCAGGATATCCCTAGGCACAGGGTAAGACTGCTGCACACTGCTTTGAAGGACAGGGCATGCATGTATATTTTTACTACAATGAAATGAGACTTTTAGCTTTAACCAGCTAACTTTTAGCTACAGCTTCTGGAGGCATTGCAGGAAAAAAAGAACCTTGAGGCTCTGTAAAACATGTTTTTGTTAACCCACCTAAGAAAGTTAGCAGAAGTGTATGTTGAAATCTTCAAAATTTCTATCTGCCCAAAAGTTAACTTCCAGCACCCTTCACTTTGTGGYTTATTTTAACAAGGACCACATCTGAACTATGGTAGTTCAAGTTTTTTTACTGAAGTCCAGAACACTTGTTATTTAGCCTCTTACATGAGATCAGGCCTCACTCCTACTCCTATTTAAGATCCTGTTAAGTAACAAGCATCAGCAAGGAAGATTCATGTATCCTCCTAGTTTTTTGAAATAAATATTCTTAGCAGAGAATACAATTGAAAGTTGAAGTAGAAAAAAAATTGCACATTCTAAGCAGTGTGGAATTTAGTCCATTAATGCTGCTTTTAAAATCAAAACTAATGTGGAAGTAAGTTCAGAATGACTGATTTCAATTCTTAAAAGATTGCAAAATTTAATAAATGATCTTTAAAATCTAATTAGGAAAATCCAAAGAATAAGATTACATTTAATGAGCTTGAGCACTGTAGTGCCAGACACAGCATTAAAATGAAATTACCTTTTTATTTTTTGGTGTGGTAGCAGCTACTAGCTAACTAGTTAGCTAACTAGCCAACTAGCTGTTGCTTTACCCAGTTGTTAAACAGACTTGACAAAAACTCAAGAGTTCAATTCCTGTTTCGGCATTTGCCTCTGAACACTTATTTAGTTGTCATATAAATTCTATTCTGATTCTGAAGTTACACAACTTTTATTTTGAGTCGTATTTCTTGATCAATGAGGACTATTAACTTGTATGAGGGGTCTCAGAAACTAAAATSACATTGAAAAGAAATTATGGATGAGTAAGGATTGAAAGACAGATCTTGCACACTGGTTTATGATCCAACCAACAGGCCAATCTTCTCCATTACCTGCCCCCTTCACCCCACACTTTTAAGCAGCATTAGCTTCATGCCACACAAACAAGCAGTTCTAAGCTAAAACTCACTGACATAACCACAAGAACAATGGCTTAAGATTTCCCCTCACTCCCTTTGTAACTTTGCCCTCTTTCACTCACCTGAAAAGTGATTGCTTTTGAAAACAGCATGTATTCAAAAAAGTACTGTATCTAAATAAAATAACTCCACTTCTCCTTCTCCCCATTCTGTACGTTTTCATGACTGCCTTATTTAGCTTGGCCCAATACAGGAGTATAYAGGGAGGAAGTTTTGTGGTTTGCATTACTAAGACAGCTACCTTGGATTAAAASAATCATACCACAGACAGAATTCAGCTTTATTAGTTTTCGTAAAAAACTGCCTTATTTTTTTTAAAGTACCCCAGGAAGACAAAGCACCAGTTACAGTTTCCCTGAAAGAAAAACTTTTGTTTTTCTTCAAATTCTCTCTCAATAGTGCCTCAATATTTATTGATAAGTTATGATTATATTATTTATCATTAATACATGTGCAAAAGTAGGAAGTGTTATTTTGGTTTGGTTTACTTAAAAATGAAAAAGTCATCTGCCTTTCCTACAAGTTATATCTTTCACAGGAAAGGGACCTGGAGCTCATGTTCAGTCATCTTTTAGTTTCAAATCATATTAARTTACAGCCTTCTGAAGTATCACTTATATCTTCCAGGTACTGCTTGCATTCTGTTGTCCACCATTATTTGGCACTACAGAAGGGAACAGGTTTACCTGAAAAATGGTTATCTACTCCAAACACGTGCATTGTTTCTTTTGTCTCCAACTGACARGAGAATAAAATTAATTACATCAGAAACTCAGAAACTCAACCCCCTTAAGAATATGTGTTTAATACTCAGCCATCACCAAGTTCCTTTGATATATCAGGCCACTCTCAATTATTTAAAAACATTTTATGAGCTTTGTGTAGCACTAATTAAAAATYTGGAAAAAACATAAAAGAATTACATCTATTTTTTTAATTATACCTATTTACCTTTATCCCACCATTAGGATTATGCAGCAGCTCCCTYATAATTTGTTAAAGGAGAATACTTCTCTGTAGAGAAGACAGTTATTTTAATATTTATAAGAGTGGARCACTGGGTTTAGCAGAGAAATTTAAATTAAGCATTAACATCTGTGGCTGTTTCTTTTGCCTTTCCCTTCCTTCCACAGGTCAGCAGCTGTCCTCTTTGCCCACTGCCCCCCCCCCAGCCACAGACGGATTAATAATTTTAGTCTTGCTTATATATTGACATAAATCTCAAAGTCACAGGGTTTTTGTTGTTGATGGTGGCTTGTTTTGGTTTCTTTTTAAATCTACTACTACAACAATCTGGAAAGGATTGACTATGGTATGAAACAACTGAAACACTGAGTCAAAAAAAAACCAACCTGAAAAAAACCCCAAAAATATAAACACACAACCAATAATCAAACACGAAAACATTTTTTGCCATTTATACAAATGTCAAGAGAAAAACAATAAAGTAACTTGTTAGAATATTCAAGACATGGCATGAMAGAAAAAGCAAAAAATTAATTGATCTTCATTCAAATATTTTTCCTGTTTGTAAGGTTACTACAGAATATCTATTCTTAAAAGCCATTATTTGGTAAAGTGTTGGCCAGATTACCAGGTAAAATGCAGGCTATTTTTCTTGCAGAAAAATTCTTGAGACTTAATTTAGGACAGATTTTGCATAGGAATAGAACAAGAAGGGGGCTTCTGTTGAATACATTGYCTAGCTTGAATCCATTTCTTGTTTACAACACTAGAAGTTTTCTTCTAATAGAAAGTTCTAAACATTTAACTTAAAACACTCATTTTCTTTACCATATTGATTCAGTTCCCTGAGCAAACAGGAACCAACATACCAGAGATTCCAAAATGAAAGGGAGGAAATCCTCTATTTAGACTCCAATACAAATTCCAAACCATAGCTAAAATKATGCTTTTCCTTCTCTGCAAATCCTGACTCCAAGAACTAATGCAGCTGAGGACACTGCTGCTGCCAACAAGACAGGGTGACCAAAACTTGAAATCAGACTACGGACCACTTTCAGCTCTAACTGCTTACTTTTCACATAGGACAAAAATCCTTGGTTTCAACCCTCTGAGCAGTGTTTCATTGTGAGGATAAAGACAGTGATGAAATATMGTTTCAGAAAAATATTATGTACATCAAAAGAACTAGCTATAACATGAAGCAGTTACAAGCATTAAGTGGACTACAAAGAGGGAGACTTACATTGGCCATACCTCAGAGGCAGAACAAAAAGAGGAAATGTYGTGCCTGCCCCCCAATTGTTCACAATTTTAGAGAAAAGGGCAGCAGCAAATGGGGGTGGGAGGGAGAAGTTTTTGTAGATTAAATAAAGACTACAATTAGCATCAAATCTGAGCTCGGGTATTTATAAATCTCAGCAAGAAAAATAAGGTTCAGTAAAAAGGAAGCATCTCCATTCTCCAAAGTAATCTATGCCAATGTATCCTTGCAGACTTGTAAACAGGACATGACACCTTTTACTGTACCTCCCAGACACTGCCAAAATTCAAAGTACATTTAATTTCTAATTTAGTAGCCAGAGACTACTAAAGAGGGAGACTTGCATTATTTATCATTTAAAAGGAGTAAGGAAGACACTTCAGAAGTGACTATGCTGCTCTGTGGATAGGGAGAGAAGAAAAGGCTTCCAAGTGACAGTTAYTAAAACTTCATTTCTTTTCTCACTAAAAACTCTTTTTGAACAGTGATCTAATCCCAGCTGCTGCACTGGGACATTTGAATATGGAATTGATTTGAATGCTGGTGTTCTTCAGACTCTGAAGCTTATCCTACTACCTATCTTTTTCCAAGACTCTACATCAGAGCTAGATAGATACCAACTGTTATAGTGAACAGACCTTGCAATAATTTGACCAGYTTTTAGCTTGTATTCTTAGAGAAGGAAATTCAGAGGGAGGAAGTCACTGTAAAATACAATAACATCAAGCTTGGAAAAATRCTCACGACTTTCTCATTAGATATCATTGTGTTTTACAACATGAGCAGAATAATGCCCAAGTGTAAAACACAGAAACAACTGTCACTTTCAGAAAACCATGTGCCTAAAGCATATGATTGTTTCTTTATCATCATTTTAAGACTTACAAGAGGAATAAAAAGTGTGGCTRTTTTACCTAACAAGTTTAGAACTGTTAGACAAATTCTTCTTTCCTCCATGAAGGTCTAGTCAGATGTTCACTCACTAAACCACAGAAAAGTCAAGTCCACAATGAGTCTGTAACAATAAATAGGTCCCATTGTTTCAGTACTGTGCGGTACCACACATCTAACCAGCATCTGGGAGAAAGTCTAGGAGGCAAGTAACAAATAAACAGATCTCGCTCACTTTCTGAACTATCAGTATCAAAAGCTAAGAAAAAAAATACTCATCAGAAAACACCAGTTCACTAAACAAAAATCAAAACATTACTAGCCTGACGGGCTTTTGAGAAACTGAGCCTTAGGATTCTATACTACACTATCTGTTTACTGCAARTTAATGAAGTTACAAGCCTTCAGAGCATTCCATGAAACTGATTCCTGACACTAAGTCTTACAAGRAAGAGGAATTTCAGAAGAGAATCAGTTTCAAGGGAATTTTCAGGTTTCTTTTCAATTATAATTTCTGTGTCATTTAAACAACCTGTCTATTCCCCACAAACAGTTTTGAAATTATGAACCGGAGAAGTCATTCTTATCTCCCAGCAGATCCATTTTCCTCCTATTCAGAAACTATTTGTTATTCAGAAACTATTTATTGGTTTCTATTATTTAAAGTAAAAAGTTTGAAATTGACTGAAATCCTACAACTAGACTGCAGTGAATTCTACACTTCTCTTACCTGCTGAAGCTCCAGAAGAAAAGGCATCTTGTATCAAGATATCAAATTATAACACAGTAAGTGAACTATCAACTCTATAAATCTTASTGTTGCATTCTTAAAAATATTTATTTTCAAACGTATCCTTAACACAACTGCTGAAAACAAGTTATTAAAAAAATTTAATAATCCTAGAAATACCAAAATGTTAGCATAAAATGAGTGGAACATACCTTTTTAATAGTAGTTAATTTCTTTAATTTGTCTTAAGTTCACTTTTCTGCATTGTATAATACCTATGCCATATATTTTCACCTTTAATTTACAGCTGATTTTTATGAATACCTAGTTTTAAAAAACTAATCCAAAAAAACCCCTTCCCCTAAGCCCCTCTCAAAGCCATCATTTTTGAATCAAGCCAAAATTTGTCTTGTCAAATTAGAYAAAATTTAGAGCTAGCAACATGTTAACAAGAAACACACTTRYATCTAATKAAAACCTTCACTTTAAATGAAACTTTTAAACTATGCCTACTTCTCTAAAAAAAATTTTTTGGTGCTCCATTTTAAAATCACAAGTGCCTCAGATGCTCCAGTTAGATTGAAAGAACTCAGGTAAACCGTKATTTCAAACCAGTTCTTAAACATCCTCAGTGCATAAAAGGAAAGATGACATTGCTCAAGGCAGGTAGGCAGTGTATCCCAGCTTACAGGTCATGGACAACCAGCCTGGAATCTGCATTGTTTAAGTCAACATCTGTTGAACTTGCAGAATATACTGAAATGAATAGACACAGGTTTCCAATTGTTTTACTTCTGATTAAGAAGGCTGAATCCTTTCATTTCCCCCTGGATATTAGAAAAGCAGAAATACAGAAACAAAGACTTTAAACACAAATTTTAGCTTCACATTAGGTATTTTCATCAGATAAAAGGTGCCACATATAAGAGAACAGAAAAAATGTCTCTGGGATTTGCTTTGAGTATTTAACACAATTCAAAGATTAAGCGGGTGTGTTTGGGTGGTGTTTTTTTTTTTTGCTCTGGCATTTTAAAAACAATTAGCATGAATCTGCAAAAACTTTTGGTAAGCTTCCTCCCAATCATTAAATGGCAAAAGATAAATGACAAAATGGTAATCTTCAAAGTGTGGGACTTGAATTCATCTGCAATGGAACACAATTCATATAGCACTCAAATCCAACTACACACTAGATCTGAGAATTTATTCAGAGATTTTTGAAACAGTTATGTATTGAATTGCTGATTAGACTCTATAAAACTCACATTACTAACAACTGTCCAAACTAAGTTGGGGAGCAGGGAGTAGAACACCACAAAGGGAAACCAGATACATTTTTAAAGTACCCACTGGCAAAATTCTGAATACTTGAATCATGTGGGGAACAGACAAGAGCTCTTACACAATGCAGATGGGTTTAAACAGTAGCTATCCTGTCTTAGAAACACTCTGTTCCTTCTCTATTCCAGCACTGTCTCTTCCTCAGCAAAGCAAACATTCATTATTTCCATAGACAGTGATCTTCACTTCTAAATTTGTTAGTCTGCTTTAAGAAMAAAGAGATACCTTTTCACTTTATACTGTGCAAAAAAGGAAAAAAGTTAATGTCCCTGGTTTACGCCTTAAAAACAACCCATCACAAATTCTGCACTAAGAGCAAGCTGCTAAAAAAAATTAAAAAAGAAGTATTTGAATCAGTTGTTTTGGGGTTCTTTTTTTCCCTTGATAAGAACTGTAAATTATAAAATAAACACAAGAGGTACAATCTTTACCAGAGTTCATTAGTTCATTCWCAGTTTAGTGAGTTTCTTTGATCCAAGACAGCAATACCCCACTGTTTCTCACAAGTTTCAAGCAAGACAAAACAGGAAACTTCAGTGCTTTGAGCTGATCTWTGAGTAGGATACTCTTCCCTCTTGAAGAAACAACTTGGAAAGACAACTGCAACCACACAGGGAAGCCAAGTGAACTGCAAAGTCAAGAATACATGAATAGGATTTCTCAAAAGAAAGGTGTGATTACAGTCCGCATTTCCAGCAAGAGGGAAACTTCTGCAGGAACCAGATAAATCTCAAGTTCCAGCATTCTGGAAAACTTCYTATAAAGTCAGTTATCTGATACTAAATTTCTTAGTCTCATAGGTCAAGAACACTCACATCTCTCACACAAAGAGCAAAACAACATTAATTACCTATCAGAAAGATTGAGAATGAAAGAGGAGAAAATGCCTGATTGCCACTTAGATGTTGAACTGACGAAGCTGTTGGGTACACAGTTTGCAACTACCCTTAATGCCACTTAATCGGGTCAGTTAAGGGCAGGTGGAGAAGAGCAGCACTGCACAGAGCAAAGGAGCATTAACGGCTTTTCGAATATACCTCCGAACCACTATCAAGTGACTACTCTCACAAACAACACTAGAAGAGGCTGTTTTGGCTCTTCTTATTTTATGATGCTGGTGGCTAAAAGGGGCAGACAAAGCAAGCGATTCAATTCCTCAGTACAAGAAGATGTCAGGATCTCCTCAAAAAATATGAAAGAGCCAGAAATTACTTCAAGTTATAACAAGTAGCAGCCGTCAAACTACTACCATATGTGACAACCTGGAGTAAAGGCCTTATAAAGGCCAGCAAAACCCCTTCCTGAAGCACTGGAAAAGTACTCTTAAAGTYACTAATTAACAGACATGCAGCAAGTAATGTCACAGACTTCAATWACCTAAATTTATCATGTAAGTTTCCTCAGGCCACATTACAGTGTGTTTATCTCACAGCTTTTTCTCCTGCAGTGTAACTGCAAAAAGCATTGACTACCTAAATAAGAAATCCATGATATATTATATTTTCAATTCACTCTTTGAAGRTTTGTGGGACAAAGAATGCTTGCCAGAGAAGGCAACAGTAATTTAGACACTACTGATTTACAGACAAATGCTTCCTCAAAAACTCTGGTATTTTAGGATTTACTAAGCAGTTTATCTCTAATGTCAATTCTCCAGTGAAACGCTGATGCTTGGCTGAGAAACWCTAGCTTTAAGACAACACTCTGCTCTGTGCAAGTGACATAGYGAGGTACTAAGTATCCAGGACTTGAGTAATCTACCATTGCTTCTGAGGGCTGTGTACAAAAGTTGATCTTGATGTGAAATGTAGTTTRTCACATCAGCACTAAGCTCAAAGCTCTCTGGAAAGTTCCAGCATTTCAAGATAAGAATGAACACCACAAGCTCCCAATGGACCATTTTTTGTTAAATCCTATTTCACTGGGTAGAAACCATTTGCTCAAGAGTCAGTAGACTTTGATGTGGATGCAGATGGGAAAYAAAAGTACTTTCCAATATATCCTAACCAGTCTGATGGCCTTGTTGAAGAAATTCTTTTTGAGAAGGTAAAACATCTGGCATTTTGAAACGAAGGCCAGTATCAGTTTGAGGGAGAGTTTGCTGTTGCCATTTAAAAAGTAGTAAGGGATTAAAACTAACTATAGTAAGACACCTAAGAAAAAAGAGGAAGGCCAAAAATCAAGAACCACCTCACRTTTCTGATGTCCTTAGATAGCTGTGAGGGCCTGGTGACATGGATTTTGGACATCACTACATCAGACTGGTTTTAAGTGCTTATGGCATACACATCAGTCAGAGTCATGACAGATATATTGTCATGGTTTAAGCAATTTAAACACTAATTTGCATCTCAAGACAAAACTTCGTCAAGCTTGAGGGGAATTGTGCATGTAAAATAGGCACAGAACTGGCAAAAAAAGAGGAAGACAAGAACAAGTATTTCTTAAGGAGATGGTTCAGCTTAGAGAAGACAAATTCCTTAAGAGTAAGTTTTACCTTGCTAAATACATTTAACTAACAATTAAAAGAAGCATCCAAGTACACCTGAAGATCTGACTCATTGAATCAAGAGAGGGTATGACGTAGGCTTCAAAGATAAACAAATACATTACAATTTCATTTCACATCTAATTAAATGATGTGCAGGAACACACCTGTAAACAAGTAAAGAATCCAGTAAGAGCTACACAGTTGAAATTACTTTGACCAAAGGATCTAATTTCCTGGTAGATAACAGGACAACTATAACTGAACAATTCCTCAGGTATAGGCATCAAGAGAAAGAGGTGTGGCAAGACTTCAGTCAGGAGAGCTTTGAAACTCTAAATATTACAGGAAGATCTCTGATCTCAGAAGTCATCACAGAATAGAACACACAACAGGTGGCAAAAATTCCCAAGCAAATAGGGATCATAGAATTGCTTGGTTTGGAAGGGACCATAAAGTCCTCTAGTTCTAGCCCCTTGCTGTGGGTAGGGACACCTTTCAAAATGGCAGAAGTGAGTTTATACACCATATTTCCCCAACAGGCATTGTACTGTACCACTTTCAAGATCTAGTCACTTAAAAACTGCTCATGAACGTTGACAGATGGAGAGAAGAACAGAGACAGGAGGAATAAGAAAATTGAAAGAGTATGTACCAGAATCACAGGTAACTCCACAATCMCTGCATTATTTAGCTGATAGCACAGCAAACTTTTGAAAGAGTTTGTCACAGCTAGCACTGAAGCCCATACASAGAACAGTTTAAGGCAGCAATAAAACTCAAGCAGATTCTATTTTTCTTCCCCCTCATCAGTAGCTAACACCAGAATGACCTACATCTGAACTAAGGTCACAAAACAGTAGCCATTTGATAATCCTCCCCCATTTTCAGATTAGGGGGCTTAATAGCTACACTTAGGTAAAGTCAGATCTTCGTATTTAGCTGGGCCTTGCTGTGGCACACTCTGTGTTCTGAGAGCCRAACTGCCAGCTGCAATCACAAGCAGGGCTCCTTTAAAGCAGTCTTCTGTAATCTACATTATATATGGCAGCAATACCAATTCACTGTTAATCAAAAGATGTCCGGCAGTTTTACACCAGTAGTATTTTAATCTGGCATTACTAAATGGTGCTGTGCTTTTAGAATGGAAAATAAAACTTCTTATTSGTGGACCAGGAGGCTAGAAATGCACTAAAGCTGGTTTATAAAGCAGTGGAATTGTAACAGTGAGAACWATTATTCACATGTAACACTAACTAGCCTTTAATTAAGATAATTTGAAGAAGCTGGGAACTGTGAAAGGAGGAAGATAAATACTTATGGCTTGAAAATTAAGCATTTTTAAAAKAAATTAGCAACATTTTACAATAAAACACACTGAAAACCAGTAATTTTTTCCACTGAACAGCACTTTGAACATGAGTAATCAATCCCCAGGTGCCACCAAAGCTARGATGTCTCATAATTGGATATCAGGACTCTACAAAGTTATACAAAAACTGAAAGCGAGGAACATAGTTAAAGAGGTCACAAATTCAGTGAGCTTTCATTTACCAACAAACTTAAAAAAATATTAAAAAAAAAAATCACATTAAGTGACATTTACCYAACTCTCACTTCTGCAATACAGTACATGCTGCTGTGGAGATACAAACCTGGATGGTTGAGAATCAAACACAAAAGCAGTAGCCAAGACACTAAAATAATTTTGCCAAGAATAGGAAGTTTATCTAAGAAGGGGTTAATCCAGCTTCTCAAGGTACTACACAAGAACCTGGACCGTGCCAGAAGTGGAAACAAAAAAAAAAACCCTGACACGTGGCTCTTTGATCTGCAAAGTGACATGCTGCTGACCACACCCCATAAAAAGGAATTCAGCCTCCACAGCTCAATGCATTTCTGCAGATTCTGTGTCCTCTCCTCTTTGCAATACATCTTTCGTGCCTTTACACATTCAAACAGATGAGCCACTACCATCCATCTTCCCTACTCTTCCTTTCCTTCTCCCTGACTTCTTAGTATCCTTAGTGAAASGAAGGATGAAGTGGTAGATTAGTAGTGAAAAAAGAAGAGTTGTATCACATAACAACTTTAAACCCCCCAAAGAGTTTGTATTTGCTTTCTAGTTCTGTGGGTTTTTTCCTAATGTAGGGTACTTAAATTTATAATGTTCATCTCACTTTTCAGGAGTTTGATACTAGACATATGAATCACACCAATTCAGTGCTGTTCCAASCTCTATTAATGTTTCAACCTATCTTATCAAAGTTCCCACCAAGCACATCGAAGAGAGCAAGGTTCAAGAATAACATGAAAGACAGTGGTTCTACCTGGACAAAGAATTTTAAGTTAGTGAAGTCTATAAAGCTCTGCCTGACTTCTACACTTTGCATAAACRCACTGAACTCTAAAGGTTAGAATAACAACTTTGTTTGAAGCCCTGATACTTGAGTCATATTTAAGAAGAAGGGATCCATTGTAACTATCTACTCAAAACACCCATATAATRCAGCTGAAAAATAAAAAAGGCAAGGGTGGAAAAGGGAAAGAGATACTTATTTTTCCCATTTTAGCTGTAGGCASTACAAGCCCTGGCTATTWGCCAGTAGCTGGAATACAGCTCCTCAAAAATATAGACTGATCTGATAAAYTGATCAGCATAACACATTCCTATTRTTATTTCCCTTATATAGCAAGACAGTTCAGGAGAGTCAATTGACAAAGCACCAACCCAGACCAACGACAAAAAAACTAACAGTAGGCATCCTAGACCAAACAGAAGGGCAGCTCACTGTTACACCAGACAAGTTACACTACAAAAGGAGAAAAAGTGGAAAGACCTTATTGTTACTGGTACTGTATTCTCTCTCATCAATGGTTTTGTTGGTTAGGACACTCTACAGCCAACTTMGTTTCCAGCTCACTTCAAACCCACAAAAAACTGTTGCTAAAATAAGCAGTTGCTAAAAATCAGAAGCCTTGCTCTCCTCAGTAAAGCTACTTACTCTTGCCTCAGGGGGAAGAACAGGTACGTAGTAAACCTGATTAGAAAATAGATCCAAGTTAAACTAGACCTGACCTTTTCTTTCCACTTCTTCCTCTTGCCACGTTTCCTCTCCTGTTTTCTAGGTTAGTTAAGCTAGATTAGTTTTATAGTCTAGTTTGTTGAACTGTTTAACAAATGAATGCTCATACCAKGCAACAATAAATCATGATGGTAGGTACAGTGAGTTCAGAAAGAAAAACAATAAAATTGTGTTATGCATGAACAAAAAACTAAATCCCCTGAAAGCTACCAACCTCAAGCATTAAAGTACACAGTTACTGAATGCAAAATCAAGAGAAGAACTGAGAGGGAGTTGCAGTGATTTTATTTGCACTTCATGGTAATTGGCTTACACAAGTTCCAGCTTAGGAAATTCTCAGTGCCTACAATGTAGAAAGACTATCAGAGTTTAAATTTTCCAGCTTTCCATCAGCCAYATAAAAAGTAAACAGCTACCATATAAGAACATACAGTAAGAAAGTTCAAGCTATGCCTAGAAACACTGACAAAGATTACAGTAGTTCCTAGAACACTTAAAAATTGAACTGTACCAGTACGCACATATAGGAGCACCAAAAACAATCACAGGTTTTATCAACACTACTGATGATATGTGTATCTACTTGCATGCCCAGCAACACATTTCTGTTCCAAGTGCAAAGAATTCAAACAAAGCGCTGCTTCTATCCCACACAATCCATGGATCAGTCTGTGTAGCAGGTGTAGTTTCGTCTTTCACAAAAATTATGCTGCATAGATCCTTACAAGCCCTACAGGAGGTTCATAAGGGATCAGTGAACTAGTACTGCATCTACTGCTAAACACACAGAACTTCCTCCCTCTGCCTTTTCAACTGAGTCTCTGGGTGTCATTAATGTAACTTTTCTTGTGCTGTTTTCACCACATAGAAATTTCYCTCAATCATAAGATAGCCCTTCAAAAACACATAATGACAGCAGTGGGCAATTGTTTCTTTCTGAGAGAAAAGCTGATGAGTTGATTGTGAGAGGATATGGAAAAGAAGCTGATTTAACACTACATAGTTGAAACAAAGACTACATATTTGAAACAAAGATACTCCAACACAAGCAAAACAAACCCCATGTGTTTTCTCTTACTTCAATCTAAAGACAACTAATGCAATATATACATCGCAGCAATTTCCAGTGGCATATCTATATATACACACACTGACCATTTTTTCCTCTTTTGTTAACCTGTTTTGTTCAGGGGAAATTGCGATGGTACATTTAAGACTGTGCTCCATTCCTGTCAGCTAAACCAATTGAGGGATTCCTTTCTGTTATTACCCATGCTGCTTCTGTTACAAAGGCTCATCCCTATCCTTGTGCTAGCAGCAGCATCCACCAGATTTTTATTTATTTTTGCAAACCCCCAACTCCTCAACAGCCAGTTGACCAGCTACTAAGTTAAAGCAGACCAGACAATGACCCTGTGAGTGTTTATGCAAGCATCCAAGAGGTATAAACATGCAGTCAGAATTGCAATTTCTCCATTCTGGTAACAGTTCCAGGGGACTTGACAATGCAAAATGGCACTCTATTGCATTCTTAAACTGTGGTTCACAGTTAGTGTTCAATGCTAATGCCAACTTGCACACTTGACTCTGTAATATTAGTTTGAGCTATTCCCTTACATGAGATCATCTTCCCTCATTACATCAAAAACTGCCCGTGAACTTGTGCTGTGATTCTGATCGAGATTTAAGTCCTGTTCTTCCCACATTCGCAGCAACTCTGAGATTACTTCCTTGAATTGCTTCACACTGGAATCACTCCAAGGGTTTCACATCACACCTCAAAGCACAACAGATCCACAGGAACACTTAACGCAAGTATTACTGCCCATCATATTGGGATGATGGCACTATGGCCATAGCAGGCTTGTTGGCTGCTAAAAGATGTTGGAGTGCCAAGGAAGCAAGCATTCAAAGCAGGTATCATACTGAAGTCATTATTGCATGCAGTCTGTTAGCGACCTAACACATAACAGAATACTGAGCCGCCATAAGAATCATTAGTAGATACACAAGTACCTTACACACATGTAGTAAAATAACTGGTTCTCCCACTACTACTATRGCAACTATAGAAAATCACCTGCAACTGTTGGCAGAATTACAAAAAAAAAAAGTGACACTAGGCTGCTGCAAAGTACTTACTGCATATGGAAAGTAAGAACACTGCTGCATATTGTGGGAATAAGGATAGGAGGATTTAATGCAGGAGTGTTGTAAGTGTGGGGATACCACCAAAGGAAGCTGCTGTAAGTCTTTCATTTTGGAGTAAATTCCTTTTCTTGCAAAGTGCACTTTTGAGACAGCTTGTTCAAAAATAGTACGCTGGAGCAGAAGTTCAAATACTGAAACAAAAATTGAAAGTCTTGACGTATCAAAACAGAGTTAGAAGCACTAATGGATCCTAGTTTTGAAGAAAAGAAGTCTGAAAGAATGTTAGAAGAGTAAAGGAGTATTTGTATGCTAGATTTCACAAGCATAAAAAAAAAAGAATTTTCACTTTGATCAAATGTCGGCTTTCATAAGAAAGCAATACCAAGGCTATTTCCTGTTAAAAGTGTGCCCTTGAGCTGCAGCAGAGGAACAGTAAAACTTCTGCCCTTCCTAAAGTAGCAATATATTTTTTTTTAGAAAAAGTGGCAATAATATTTTAATCTTTCACTGAAAATAGAAGTTTTACTCAGACACTCTTATATTTTCACAACACACTACAGGGTCCTAGCAAGATTCCAACATCCATGATTGGAATTACCTGGCACTTTCCATTAAAAAGCCTCATGTTACTGYTCCAAACCTCATCCACGGGCTATTGTGATAAAATAGCAAAAAGCCCAACCTGGTGCCTGAAGCTTTCTTGTATCCCCGCAATTCCTCTGTCTCCCCTCTGTGCCTATTTATGAAAAGTAATGGGAACTGAAAGTATTTGCCAACACTCTACCTATGAAGTTCAAATGAAATTGGGGAGTAGGATCAATTACTGCATGAAAAAAACAGCAAAGTCCTGTTTCTTAAAGCTGATCACAAAGCTAGACTTACAGCTCCATATTGCCAAAGCCTCTTAATCCAATGGAATAGAATTAATCAAGTCACATCACAAAGTTTTAATCAAAGAGCAACAGAGAACAATTTTTAACTCTTCTAATACTCACCTCTATAAAATACCTTGCAATTTAAACCACCAAGGAACTCAATTACTGGCTAAGTTAGGTACTTCAACTCTAAGTTTTCTGAATTTAGAATTAGAGTATTTTGTGTTAGTTATGCCACAAAGATTGCACTTAAGACAATACATATTAGTGAGCACTGCTGTGCACAGTACTTGTTAGCACATACTATGCAGCTGTAAGGACACCAACAGAACTGAGATTACCAGGTGCCTTTGAAGAGCATCTAATTTTGAACTCTGATCAAGTCATGCAAGAGTTTGGAACATCCAATAAGAACAAGTCTAAGCATCTTAGGAGTGTTAGTGCTCAACATAACACACACAAAGATTTCCAGTTGAACAGACATTTTGTACTGAACACATATTTCATATTTTTGTTAATGTATTCCATTCATTTACCACATGGAGTCTTTTGTACCTACAAGCATGTTTAGATACCAAACAAACAAATTTYCAGTAATGTCTGTGAAATTTTATCACTGTTTTTCTTTTCAAATTCTTTAGGTGTCTGAACATTTTGACATGACTAGATCATATTCTGCAGGTCACAAATTAACATATTAGGCTGATGAAATTCAAGCTTTTATATATATGGGCTTTAGACTCAAGTCTGCAACAAGGTTTTGACAGACAAACCATTCAGCAACTGAGCCCTTCWAGTTGAGGTCCCTAACCATCATTAGCCCTCCACTGAATACTATTTCAGCCTCACTGCTGTAAATATGAACAATGCCCACTGGGAGCCTCAAGAATTTTCACTTGCAGGTATTCCTGCAAATCCTTCTCCATTTACCACTTCCATAAAGAAAGTAGATGCGGGATCCTTGTCAGATAAAGGATTTCAAAGTGCTCAATTGATTATACTACAGAAATGACAATATCAAATTTAGTATCAATACAGTAAATGACAMAAGACATAAAAATAAAATTGTTCATCTAAAAAGTTAAGCAGAAACATTATGACATTGTTATAGGAGTCTGTATTTTCTTACTCTGCTCTCTGAACATAATGCTTCACAAATGGTAGTCCACAGAACCATATCACCTTTAAATATTWGCTTTAAATTTTGAAGAATTTTAAGGGTAGAATAATCTGTTGGCAGTGGCGGGGGTTTTTTTATTAGGATTGACAGTAAGCTAGTTCAAGAATTGGGGGACTACTGCCTCATCACATTGTTTTTCTCACTTTACTACAAACATATGATTCTCAAGAAGAGTGGAAAAAGAAAAAGTAAGTTGTGCCAAATGAATCATACACACCACTCCTTTCTCCACCATGGTGCAATTTCAGCCACAATCAACCCAGCCACTGTTCAGACCTTCCAGTTATATTAATTTTGTTAGACTCTTCAAATCCTTAGGAATACTTGGGCAAGTGAGAACAATGAACCATTTTTACTTTAGAAGTTATTTTGAGCTATTGTACTATTGTAGGAGGTTATTTTACAGAACTTAATGCAATAGAATGTCAAAGGAGGGGAAAAAAAAACCCACAAAAAACCCAGCCCAAACCTGCTCAGCGTACTCTACCCCCATTATCCTGACTACTCACTTTCTTGCCACTTTGTTTACACTCTCTCTCTGATAAGGGCTGCTCAACAGCCATRCCAGGTAACAGTTCTTAACCGAGATAGCTCTTGACTAACTATTAAACCATAACCTTTCTCCTTAGAAGTTGCTGCTATTTTCAGGGCTCCTTTCTATTAACAGAATTTTACATTGCGAACATACAAAGAAATCATACCCTAAATAAATTTYCTTCCAAGTAAGAGAAAGCTGAATGCGAAGCACCATCATAGTGCAATCAGTGTAAAATGTAAGTAATTATGTGACACTTTTGCACTGTGCAATTCTCAGTGAAAGGGCAACCCAAAAGGCAACTCTGAAGAAGTTCCCTAAACCCAGCAGATTTGCCCATCAGAGGACTCAACCTATGGTATCTGTTTGAGCTCCTCCACAGTGTGGGTTGCAACCGTTTCCCAAACACATCTGGCAGTATACAATTACCACCCCAATGTCCCTTCAGTCATCCATTGTCAAGTAGACCTTTAGGATTTTAGTTTACATTAAGAGAAATACATTAAGTAACAGGCAACCACAGAATGTGCAATTTSTGAGAGATCCATCCTTAGATTTAATAGCCTATCACAGCACCTGTGCAATTGAACTGTCTCTCCTCTATATTGTAATTGAACTATGTTTTTAGTGATATATAGCATAGTAGTGTACAGAAATACATAAACACTGTTTTCTAAACAATACTATAACTTGGAAGACTAAAAAGCCAATGCAAGCATACGTAGRTATGTTTGCATATACACAGGTGTTATAACAGGTGTTTACAAGTCTTACTGGGGAAACWTAGCAAGATCAAGAGCTTGTGCCTATGAAATAGATAACGGGTTACTGAAAAATGTAAAAAAATCCACTCGGACAGTGCTAATTGCCTGCAAATACAGGCGTACCAGCTTGTCAGACATTCACTTCTTTCTTTGCTCTTGTCTCAAGCGCACGCAGAAACACTGAATGAAGTGCGGCTCACCCTGCCAGCCACACTAGATCTGTTTCCCTGCTCAGCCATCGGAGAGGATCGGCACTGACTGTTAACACGCTACTTGAAGATCAAGGATTCTATTTCCCCAAGAAGGGAAACGTCTGTTGAAACAATACAAATAAGCAGTTCCTGGCATCAGTGTTCACACCCCACCTCCCCCAAACAAATAAACAAACAAACAAAAAACGCAAGCGAGGCGCTCGCCGCCCCGAGGCGGCACACGTGCCGAATGCCAGCGCTTGCAGGGACAGGGCCCGGGGCTGCGAGGGGAGGAGAGGGGAGGGGAGGGGAGGCTGCATGGGCCCGGGCGGAGCGCGGTGAGAACAGCCCCGCTCCCGGGGCTCCTCCAGGCGGGAACGCCGCCGGTGCCCGCGCGCCCCCGCCAGCCGGACACGCGCGGGGSAGTCACGTGACCCGGGGAACCTCCCGGCACGAGAGCCACCGGGGCAGCCCCGGGGGCGGGGGGGGGAGAGCTGCCGTCGCCATGACAACTTCCAGGGGGAGGGAAAACTTCAAATCCCAACCGTCAGTGCAGGAGCGGCTCCCTCTTAAAGGCACACGCACACACAGACACACACACACAGAGGCGGACTCCCTTCCCCCCTCCGCCCCCCAGGCACTGGCGATGGAGGAGGAGAGGAGGGGGGCAGCCACCGGCGCTCTCCGCGCGAACGACGAGCAGCCGAGACAAAAGGACCCGAGCCGAGCAAGGGTCTTGGTCGGCAGCGACGGGAGGGACCCAGTGGCTCCAGCCTAAGCCTTAACACCCACCCTCTGTTGCCCGGAGGCGGCTTAGGACCTTCGGTCTCTCTTACAGACCCAGTCTCCGCTCCCGCCCTCCAAGAAAGCCACTGGAGCCGCTTCTCCATCCCCCCGTTTCCCCCCTCCGCCCACCAGACAGACCAGGGCTCGGAGAGCCTCGCCCACCCCGCTGCCCGTTCCCCCTCTCAGACCCCGCTCGSCGCCCTGTCCCCCGACCCTCGGTTCCCCCGCTGCAGCCGGGACACGCCGCTGCCGCCCCCTCTCTTACCCACACAGTGCATGAGCCGGTGCCGCCAGGAGTCGAGTTCTCGGCGGACTCCCCTGCGCTCCGCCGTGCAGCGGGGGCTCCGACACTGGGAGGCGGCGGCAGGAGGAGCGGGAGCCGCGGCGGCCATTCCTTCTGTTCCCTTTTCCATCTGCCTCTGACCTCACGCCCGCTCATTTACATACGAGCGCGCGCTCCCCCGGCTCCTCTCCCTCCCCCCCACCCCCCTTTGCCTCGCTGAGCGCGCGCCCGCGTCCCCCCTTCCCCCCTCAGCATCCGGCGCGGGGAGCGCGCGCGCCGCCTGGCGGGGTGACTGACGCGCGTCCCCGCTTCCCGCGGCGCCCCCGCCCCGCCGCTCGCCCTACCCAGGCCCCGGTTCTCCCCGACAGACCGCGGGTCGGGCCGAGAACCGGGCCGACAACCGACAACCTTTCTCCGCCCGCCACTGCCCCGCTGCCCATCGATGTCCCCCGGCCTACAGCTCCCGCAGGGCAGCGCGCCAYCTGCTCCGGCCCGGCCAGGGCAGGCGGCAGCAAGGCACGCCGGGAGCTGTAGTTCRTGAGGGAGGGGAGCGGCGCCGCCCCCGAGGTTTCTCCCCTGGTGGGCAGCACAGCCGGCCCTGTCAGCGGCTCCAGCGCCCCGCGCCTCACAGCCCCGCTCTCAGAGCACCTCGAAAGCGGCGCGGATCTCGCCTTCATCCCACGGTCTGCCCTGCGCGCTGCTTGGAGCCGGGTTCCTGGCTCAGGTGCCCTCGCYCCCTTTTCCAGCCCCTCGCCCACATCTGCCCCCGGGGCCGCCAGCCCTCTCCGTCCCTGCCACCACCGCACGGACGCGGCTGTCACACGGCTCTGTGCCTTCCGAACCAGCTCGCCAGATTCACTCTATATGGAGATTTTCAAAGTTCTCTGAACTGCTGCCCGGTTCACGCGGCAGTTTTCTACAGCTCTGCTTTCAGTCCAATTTTTATGAAGGTGCTGGTCAATTACAGCTGGACAGAGAGGTTTGCTGGGAACTGGCGTCACACAGCGTTGKCTCCCACCACCCCTTTGGAAGAGACTAGTGTGGAAACTAGGAGCCAAATCAGTTCAGTTCAGTATCTGGGAGCACGCCTGAGAAGGCTTACTATCAACCTACAAACTAAAGTCAGATTAAGGTAACTGCAAGAAAGTTRACACACAAACGTCAGATTGGATTACCTGGAGCATTTGACAACCACTTGGACGGGCGGTTGTGCGCCTCTTCACAGTCACCCTGGTGTTGTGCCTCCAGCACAAGACACATATCYCTCCTCACCAGTCTAATGTGACAATCAGTCCCCATGCCTTGCATGAGARCAATTACCAGTCTTTAATTCACCAGACAGAAAAATCTAGATATTGCAGTTTTCTCAGATCCTGGTGGGCTTTGAGTGCCTCCCCCCTCCCTCATGCTCCCCTTCTCTAAGTCTTTGTTAACAGTGTTACTTCAGCAAGAAATTACATTTTGTGTGCTTATTTGAAGGTTGTGGTAAAAAAACCCAGGTTTTAATAAGCCCATTAAAAAGACAAGGCATCATTGCTTCTCCCCTTACTCCATTATATCGGTTGAAGGAGCAAGGCTGGAAAGAACCATATAATTCCACCTATACCCAATTGTCTTCATGTTCTAGAGTATGAGCAGAGTCAACAGCAGCAACACCATGTAAAAACTGCRGAAGAGCTTCAAGTTTGAACAATGAAGGGCAAAATGTTCCTCTCTAATTAATCCCTCTCCATATCTGTGTAATCTGTTGGAAGCAAGSCTATGTAGGAGTGGAGCCCTTACCACCTTTTAGTGGAGCATTCCAGGAGAATGGCRAGACTGGAAGTGCAGATGAAAAGGCAGCCTGTTGCTTCGTCTAACTTTTCAGCATGACAGTCAGCAACAAAAAAGCAGCAATTTACCAGCCTCGTTATTCACCTTAGATCTGTTACAAGTACCTTGGGTCTCATACTGGCTTTCCAAACAGCAACAAAAATTTTSAGTCTTGTCTCAAAGAAAAGGCAAAAACTGAGGTAATTCAGAGAAGACACAAAACTCACACAAAACTAAAATGTAACCTGATTTGGAGAGAATGTATCAGTTTCAGACTAATAGTAGCCCTCATGTAAAAATTTCTCTTTTTTTTTTTTTTTTTTTTTTTTTTTTCCATAAGATTGATTAGAAAAAAAAATCTGTTGTGCATTGGCTTCTACTGCAAACCTTACCTGGTTGATATTGCCTTCCGAACTTCATAAAGATGTTCTTTTTTTACGGGTGAAGGACACATTCAGGGATTGCTTGCTTCTACTGGAATGAACAAAGCTTTGGGAACAGATGGCACATTTTTTTTTTCTTTTTTTTTGTAAAGAAATTTCATAAAAATAAACTTTGTCACTTCTGTAAAACAGCTAATTGAGCTTAATGAATTCAACACAGAGGAATTTTAAATGAATGATGTTTAACTGAATCCCTGAGCTTATGTGACATGAATCAGTTTCATAGGGACACAAATATTCCACATCTGAAGAGTTTTATTTTGAGGTTTCCRTGATTATATGAAAGGTAGAAAGGAATTACACCCCTCCTCTAATTTTGCAAAATTAACATAATTTTTGTTATAGTTTCAAGTTTTCTCCTATTTGAGAGACTTCTCCAGCCATGAAAGGAAAAAGAAGTAACAACTAAAAAGCTTGGTGAGCAGATTCCAGAGAGAAGGAAGAGAAAAAGAGAAAGCAAGCATTCCCAGCTCAATTTTAGAGCTGCCTAGGTTTTGAACTCTGAGTCCCTCTAAAAGTACTGCCTAGAAATCAGATATGCTGTAGAGAYTAGTTTTGCACCACTCCCTCCCTTGCAGATGTTTTATTTTTCCAAATGAAATTGAACCAGGTAAGCCAAGGATCCTATTTCATCAAACTTTCAAGGATGTTATTTTTGCATTAATGGTACTGTTTTGTCTTCTCTATGAAAGTGACTTTCCAGCCAAGAGATTACTTCTTATGTGGATTTGTACTCGATTTTATAGAAACATTTTCAGTTTTCTGAACAAGGGTTGGATCAAAACTCCAAGCTGATTGAGGACAGAAGCTGGAGCACTGAGGGATAGTTTCAATTTAGTTAATTTTAGCTGTCTGTCCTAGCTAATTTTTATGGGATCAGAGTGCCTGTTACTTAGAAATGGCTCTGGTACAAAGTCAGTACAATTTTTTTGAAGCTACAGGAATTATTACTGCTGGTTTCCCTGTATGTTTCATCTCATATTAATTTGGGGGTAAAGAGAAATTAAAATAGTCACAGATGCTTACAGTTTGATACCACAACCCCATCAAAATCTGACATTTTGAATTAATTTTTTTAACACATTGGGGAGATTTAACTATCTTATTGAAACATTGCAAAATTGTTCATCACCAAAGCCTCTTTATAATTAATCCCCAAAGGTAAAATTCACTCCTGTACAGACAGCTTTGCATGGCTCTTTGTCATGTAAGTACTGCTTTATGGAAGCTGGGGGCAAGGATGAAGTGTAATTAAAAAGTCTAACTAGAACAGTCAAAACCTTGTAGCCTTCTGCAGATACAATCTGCAAATGAATACATCCTTCAGTGGTGAGCTCTTCTCTCACATGACTGCAATTGTAAACCTTGAAATTGTCAGTGTCTTGGTAAAACAGAAAGGGTTAAATGATGAATTGTGTGATAGCTTTATGAATGAGTATTGCAGATRATTGATATTTGAAGGATACATTGCAAAAGAAAATAGAAGGGTAGAAACAATGAGACTAGAGGATATTTCAGCATAACCACCGACATGGTCATTTAGACACAAGATCCAACAAACTGGGTTAGGGTGAATAGTGGGAATATGAACACAGACAGCAGATACCTCCAATATTCCAAGTTTGATATACAGCCTGTTCCTTTTCCTTCAGCAGAGGCAGCTGGACMAGCAGCCTTAGAGCAGAACAGCAGGAATGCTGTGAGAGAGGGACCCGTTATCTATCACTTCCCTGTCTGTGGTGACAAGCAGCACAGCCCAGGTAGCAATACTTAATCTAATAGTTTAGACTTTGAATTTTCATGACAACCTCAATCAGTGTGCAGATATACAAAAATATGTTCATAATCCAGTTGYTGCTGATATCTGGGTTAGGGGCCCTGTGAGCCTTGAAAGTTACACCCCAAACATTTCTTTGCATTGTTGTCAGTTCTAAATGAAAATGAAGAGAAATGAAAGGAAAGTGAAAGCTCAAACTCTAATATGAACAATTGGAAAGGTTTCCATTTCACACACAAGTGAAAGAATGAGCTTTTGACAGAGCAGAAAAATCAGGCAACTTCAGGTCTGCTCATTGACTTTTGGATCACCAGGAAGAAGTATGATTTGTAAGCATTCCAGTTTTAGATCTTTTATCACCCTRTGCTCATATAAAATTCAAAATAGTTTACAAATGGTGATGTGTGGAGAAACTATCATTTAATMTCTAATATCTAACAGATGAAGAAATGTACACCTGAAATTTTGGAGTACACAGAATATTATGAGTTGGAAGGGATCCATATGGATCATTAAGGCCAGCTCCCGGCCCCAGACAGGAAAACCCCTAAAATCACATCACGCATGTAGGATATATGTCAGGATATATATTTAGTGTTCAGTCACTGCATTTCAGGAGAATATACAATTAAAAGTACTGCTGTCTCCTAATTATAGGGTCTGCTTTTGTAAATCTCATTGGTATTAGCTAATTCCACTACTTGWATTTCTGCTCCTGTTATTGACCTAATTCTAAGTAAATGAAACATGATTATTTGAGGCAGATGACCATTTTTTACAGGCATCTTTGTCCTTTGTATAGAAAGGTGAAAAATGGGAATATGATGTTTGTGTTCTACCAGTARTGCTCTTAAAGCTGTGAGCATGTAACTAGGTGAAACAAAGTTTGTATCTGAGCAGATGAGCTCTTATCACATCATCTAATTAGCTTAGTGAAAAGCAGGCAGGCTTTCAAGAACACCAATATTCTTCATGTCCTGTCTGCTTATATCAGCTAGTATAGTTAAATAGAGATGTCACTTCCGTATATCAAACTATCCTTGTTTGTAGCAAGCAAGCATTATAATGAACCTCTACAGTAAATATTTATAAAATAGATGTGGGTTGGTTTTATGTGGGTAACTAAACCATGAATAGAGCTCTCAGCTTATACCATTTTAGAATAGACAGTGAAATTTTTCATCAGTTATTTTCAGGTCTTTGTTTATTGTCAGTGTTTAGAGACTAAGGATTTGATGATAGTGGGGCCAAAGGGTGAGGTGGTCTCAATCTCATTRCGTGCATGTTCTGCTACACAAAAGCACACATGTATGAAGACTACATTGTATCTAGACAAACTCTTAGAGCTAGAAAAAACAATCACACAGCTCCCATGGTGAGATGAGCACACTTGATCAGAGTAAACTCATGTTACTTTATAAAATTGTTCCTCAAAGTAGAGCTATGTTTCAGTAAGGCAGAAAAAAAATGGAACTTTAAACAACACAGACTTGTAAGGTGAMATCAAATATTAATATGCAAATATATATATATATATATATATATATATATATATATATATATATAATATGCAACACGACTCCATGGTGTTTTAAAACCCAAGTAGAACAGAAACTTTTCTTAAGTACTAATTTAAAATATTTATTATTCTCAAAGTGTTCTTATGAGAATGATATATCTTGTTTCAGTGCTAGTCTGGCAGAAAAAGGTGTGTTAGTGAGAGCAGTCAGCTTGAAATGCCAAAAAATAACAAATTACTCTTCTGTAGATTAGACTGCTGTTTTAGCATGTCGTTATTTGAGTATTAAAATTAAATTTAGAGGGAAGGTAAAATCCAGTATACACTCCTAAGTGATGTCTCTGTAGCACTATCTATCAAAAATGGCTGTTTTTCCTTCCATTTAAACTGTTATCCTATGTTCCACACAGCCAAGTAATGTCACTCACTCTCTCTAAAGTTTCCCATGTGGCCAAGTAATTTAAGTATGCCATCACCAGAGCAACTCTGCAGCTGAAAATATACTGCTATTAAACCCAGAGGGAATAGATCACTAATTGCAGCTTAATACCAGAGATGGACATGAAATACTGAGCCAAAGTATGTGCTGGTAATCCAAACTTGTCTTATAATTGAAAAGAACTATTTATGTGTTCATGAATGACTTTTACAATTRCAACAGCTAAGAACTTGCTATAACTAAGTAAGATAAGTGCTGCCACTTCTGCTGCAGACTACAGTTTAATTAATATTTGAGCTAAAGAAGGAACTTCCCCCAAAACCTACCCTTCCTTGTATGGAATGTCACAACGGGTAGGTTTTCCTACATGAAAGTTGTACCTACAGAGCACATGACAAGATACAGCACAAGTGGAACATCACAGGGGGTGTTTCCTTCTCCCTGAAGGATTGCCATCTAAATAGAAAGAGAGAGTATCTCAAGCAGGCTGCTACAAGAGAGCCATTGCTTAGGAAGCAGAGCATAGGGTAGCATCTCCTAGGTCTCTAGCATCTCCCCAGGATATGTGTGTGAGTCACTGAGGAGGAAGGTGTATGCCTTTAACCGCTTTTTGGTTTTACTGAAGAAATTMATGTTTTGGAGTCCTTTGCACCTCTTTCCAGCTGCACTTTCCAGAACAGGTTGCCATTTTATAACCAGCATAATCCAAGTGACTAATGTGTGGTAGTCATTGGGTGAAGCAGTTTATTTCCTGTAACATCACTGGCAGAATTACTCCCTCTTGAAGTAGAACTATTCATGGATTGGTTTAGAACAACTATTTTTATTGCATCTTTAAGCTTCATCTTATCAAATTTTAACCTTTTYCTTTTAGCTGAAATGCAGCTGTTTCGGTAGGTCAGTATTGTAGGGTTTATTTTCAGTAGCTAGATCAGTGTTGCGGGGCTTAGTTTGCTGTGACCTTAGATTTCTTCACATAACTGCATTCTTGAAATATTTGAGTTTTTGTCTCCTGGTTTTCAATAAGTATCTTTTTAATGTGGTTATAATCAGTCTCAGTAGTGCTGCAAAAGTACTGAAAATAACATTTCTATTTCGTAAAAGCAGTWAATTCAACATAAGCAAGATGTTCTCTTATTTTCCCTCTTTTCATACTGAGAAATCAAACACATGAGATGGGTTTTTTTTTTACTCATGGTATTTTTGAAGTAGTTTTTTTCAAACTTTATTACTTTCTTACATTGACCATTTTCACATTAATTTTTAAGACTGTTTATGTATTACACTAATTCAAGCAAATTAACAGAACAAGTACAGATTCATATAAAGTATTATTTTTTAGGACTACATTAAGTAATCCTCTCAGCTAATAAAAAAATGAAGTCACAGTAGGCTGGATATGACAATGTGAACAGTTCCTGATTGGATTCCTGCTGAGAAAAGTGGACAGCAGAGATCATCTACTGCAGATCATCATGAGAAAAAGCATAACATTGCTATTGTCCTTTTCCTTAATCTGATCATCCTTGATAAAGCATTTTTCATTTCAAACATTCATGGGCTCAGATGCAAAGGGAAGTAATATTTTCCTTCACTATCTTAAGCAAGGCAACTTCCCCTAAAAATCAAACATTTTCAGGTTTTCTTCCTTTTCCTCCCTTGTTTAAAATGTGTTTAATTTGTTAGCATTTGCCTAGGAGGATGTTTTCACAGCTAGATATCTGTATTCCCTGTGAATATCTCCCCACAGTGCAGCACAAGTTGGCTGAGAAGCTGGTGTGCAGCACTTCAGAGCAGTGCTGGAATCTTGCTCCTTCAAGTTTGGGCCCAGTGCCATAGTGATTCAGATATATTCCTTCTACATCCATTCTCAGTAGTCTATTACTTTCCATTTTGTGTCTTTTCTTGTCTTTCTGCTCAGGGTTGAWTCAAGGTGTGTTTTCAACTTTTTCTACACTATAATATTTGCAGTTCCTTTCAAATGAAAGCCAAAAGGCTTCTGTTTCTGTTTCTAGAGTCTTGAGSTTAAAGAAACAACAGAATTCGTAATGCAAGTGTTAGAGCTGACAATGTTTTGTTTGTTTAAGGTAGAAAGTCTATCTTAACTGTAGTGTTTTATTATTAAAAATTAACCACTTAAGTGTTACACAAATATTTTTACAAGTCTAGGCTGTACCATCACTTCATCAAATTTGGCTGACAAGGTTTCAGAGTGAGTACTTTTCATACCCTTGTAATAAGCCCTTCCTATTTAGATTATTTCTCATATTGTTAGCCTTTTATGCATTCTCACAATAAGCTTTTCCTCAATTTCTTCAATGTTTGTCAGTCAGGGGTTGCTGCCTTGATATAGATTCTAGAGAGATTCAACTAATGCTTCAGACTAGAGGGTCAAAGGAAGTGCTTGGAATGTCTTAAGCCAACAGCATTTGTTGCTGTTTTAAGGGGTCTGTTGTCTTTTGTTATTTTATCTATGGGTCTATGAAACTGGAACAGATTTAGCTACAGACTCATGGTAGAAATTGCATAAGCTTTTAAAATCCAAAGCAATTTTGGTCTTGATTTATGGTTGACTGCTTCCCCCCC
>NW_026623565.1:507114-518862 GCF_030028575.1 Malurus melanocephalus
AGACTATATGCAGCCATCATGTTCCAAAAATCTGTAAGAGCTCATACACTTCTCCTAGCCATTTAGTTATTTCAATCTGGAAATCTTTTAGAACTCAGCTGAATACTCAAGACATGATGATTTATTTTTAGTGTTTATTTTATCAACTTGTTCCATAACCACTTTGATTTCAGACAACTCCTCTGCCAAGTTTCCTCCTTCCAAAAATAAAGGGTTCAGCATAAGGGTCTCCCTGCTGTCTCCCACCTCCAACACTGAAGCAAAGAACTTATTAATTTTTTTAGCAGTGGCCTTGTCCTTCGTGAATGGTCCTTTTATACATGAAGTGCTACTTCTAAAATAAATCATAGCTCCATTACATTGATATGGTACAACTGTTTTGCATGAATTTTGGCAACAGATTTTTGGAAATAACATTTTTTTACTGCTAGGATCAATATTTCTTATCAGTGAAAATACTACATTTTAAAACACCTTGCATTTCCTTTGTAGAAAAAAAAAAAGATAGGAAGAGCATACTAGATGGAGTATAAATAGGGTCTAAGTATGGAACTTTCATTGCTCATGCACGGATTTTAAGACATTTAGTGGAGGTGCTTTTCTGTTTGGTATAGCCTTCCCAGGTCTGGTTGGAAAGGCAGGAGCTTTGTCAGCTGCTGTGAAATTCTTGTGTACCTCTGCATGGCTCTGTAGGTTGATCGACAGAAACTTGTGAATACGTGAAAAATTATCTCCTCCAAGCCACCTCATGAGCTAAGACAGACTTGGCTCATCAGGSAGAAACCAGTCCAGATCAGCACATATGTCTAGGATGCACAAGGAACTTTTTGTGCAGAGTGCWGTGCAAGTGTACAAATTCACAAGTGCACAATCCCCATTTACTGATATTCTAATGTTTATAGATTTCCCTTACCACATCTATCATGTTTTCACCCTGGTTATCTCCATTCTCCTCACAAAGGGTCCCTGGCTAGATAATTCAGAACTTCAACAAGATTTGCACACTCCAGCGCAGCAAAGGTTGTGCATTTAGTAAGTAAAACTCCTTCCCCCTTGTTTTCCAATGCAGACAATCAGTTGGTTAAATGAAAGGGAAACTGATAAAAAATGTTGTCTCTTAAATGTTTCAAGTAATTTTGTGCCCRGTGAAGGGATAACAGTAGCAAGTTTCCTGCCTCTGTGCAGTTACAAAATGTTTCTTAAATTTAACCAAGCACACCAATTCTCATCTTGCTGTTTCTTATGTCTGCAGAACAAAGCACAATCACAGCATTTAGAGGTTTGGGTTCTTCCTAGGATACACACTCTCCAGTTATTTTCAGCTTCACAAAGCGTTTGGTTAGAACAGCCGTACTTTCTCTAGTTAAAGATATCTARGAAGGCTGTGATTAATGTTTAAAGAGCTCCATGTGTATCCAATTATGAAACAAATTAATTTAGTGAAATACTAGATTAACTGCCATCTGTGGCCTGATTGTTTCTTAAATTTGAGTACTTCTGATCAAAGTTGTCATAAACAGTCTTATACAGCATRTGACAAATCAATGTCATCCAAGGATGTCTTGATATGAAGAGAATTTATCATGAAGTGTTCCATTAACTTCTATCACCATTTTGTACAGCATATATTATTTGGGATTCACTTTATTCATTTCACCAGAAGTGAAAACCTTGGAGTTTGCTAATAAAATAATGCTGCTGTTACTTTATGTAATAGATTATACAAGAACCATATCTAGGATGAGATGATAAATGTACACAYGGTAGAGGACAAAAGCCACAGGGAAGGCATGAAACAAAAGCAAGCTGGAGAAAGAAATGAAGCAGAACCTCGAACTCAGATATTGGCCCTCATGATAAGGCCTTGCATTACAACTGGTCCCCAAACAGGCCGTGCACCTATTCAGCTACCAGCCATTTCATTTTGCTTCTCTCTTTTGCACTTCACAGTGACCCTTCATACATATATGATGTTCAGATCTTGTAGCCAACATGGGAATTGGCTATACCATCTACAGCTAGAATTTATTCTGGGAATCACTCTGGGAATYGATGCTCTGACTAGAGGCAGAGAGAATAAGGTAGTAGGTTTATCTGAGGATAGAAATGTAAACAATAATGGAGACAGTAGACATGGGAAAAAGGTCACACTTTTGATCATCTGGAAAGACATTTGCTCTTAGTTACAGAGGTATTCAGCCAAGCAATAATATGCCATAGAGCAGAGAAATGCTTGTAAATCAAATCTTTCTGAGCCAGTATACTTCCTTAAAATGCCAGTTTGTAACATTGAAAACAAATGTCTTTAATGTGAAGAAACAGTTCAATTTCATGCAGAATCCAGATCACCTGCAACAGATTTTTCTCTCTCAGAAACAAAGCCAGTATATGTATATGTACACACACAAACCCCAGCAGCTTGTCATGCAAGCAAAGCTCAGTATGAAAATAAAAGACAAAAGAAAGGAATATTGAAACATATTCTTATATATTTTTCTTCCTTCACATTMATTCTTATAAATATGACAAAAATTATAGACGTGGGTGAGTGGGGTCTTACCAGTGTGACAAAAATATGCAAAAAAGGGTCATTATGACAGTTTTTTCTACTGCCTATTGAGAAGAAATACAGCTTCTTTGTATAAGCAACAGGCAAGAGTAGCTAAAGAAAAAGGAAATCCTCTTGGTACAAGGTATACAAACCTCTAAGCTCCATAAGGTTCTTGAAGTTCCATTTTAGAGAGGTTTGTTTTAATTTTTATATAAATTGCTTAAGAAATGGTGACTTTACTCAAAATACAAAGTGAGCTGGTCCTCTTGCATCTCTCACTGAGGAGGAGTGGGGATCCTGGAGTTTWTAGAAAGGTTGCTTGAAGATGTTCTCCCTTGCCTCTAACTATAACTAATGCTCCTATCTCCATGCACATACTGTGGGCTTTTAGGCAGTATCAGCAGATTTAATATTAAAAAAAAAACCCAACAAAGAACAAATAAATGAAGCAAACCCCAAACAGAATTTAAAAACCTATTGCAATGTGCCATCTTTAAAGGAATCAGAGCAAAGGAAAATATATTCAAATAATTATCCAGTACAAGAGCTGAGAAATGCAAAATACAAGCTAATCATTCCCTAAATGAGGGCTTGTGGTGCCCAGTCAGCAACAAAGGCCCACAGAGTCACCTACTCTTTCCCCACCAGTGGGACWGGGGAGAGAATCGGAAGGGTAAAAGCTGGAAGACTCATGGGTTGAGATAAAGACAGTTTATTAGGGAAAGCAAAAGCCATGCACACAAACAAAGCAAAACAAGGAATTAATTCACTGCTTCCCATGGATGAGCAGGTGCTCAGCCATGCCCAGGAGAGCAGGGCCCCATCACCCATAATGGTGACTTGGGAAGACAAACATCATGAGTTCAAGTGTCCCCCACTTTTTCCCTGATTTTATATACACAGCAAGGTTCTAAAATATCTCTTTGATCAGTTTGGGTGACCTGTGCTGGTTGTGCCTCCTGTCAACTTCCCAAGYACACCYAGCTTCCTTGCCAGTATGRCAGTAGAAAAGCAGAAAGGCCTTGRCTCTGTGTAAGCCCTGCTCAACAATAACAAAACCRTCCCTATATTATCAACCATSTGRTCAGCACAAATCCAAAACATRGCCCCATACTAGCCACTGGGAAAAGAATTACCTCTATCCCAGATGAAGCCAGCACCACTTTAATCAATATCTGTTCCCTTTTTTTTTTTCCTTTCTTCTAAAATAGATGCATTTCAGATTAGAAAAGCCAACACAGAAACTATTTTTGTTTAATCTGATTACCCAAGCTTACAGCTATAACCAGACCTATCATGATAGTCAGTTGAACTTCTTGTACATAGTTATGTTATGCTTTTTAAACAAATCTGTGACTGGGCACAGAGAGAATAGGTACATGTCTTTGTTGCTCTGGGTGTTGCCCTCTGCTCAGGTGAATTCCACAGGAAGAGGGGCGAAATTCCCCTGRGAGCAGTTACCTGTGTTCACCTGGGAGAAGGTACCAGTGTTAAATAATAGAATTATTACCGTATGTGATTTCTTCACTACCTGATGAGAAAAACTCTTGCCTTTTTAGGAGGGTGAGGAAGAGTTTGAGGAAGAGAACATAGTGAATTTCTACTGGAAGCAAATTTATAGAAGAATTAGGGTTAAGTTAGAGTAGCATTAATACTGAATTAAGCCTCAGAGGCAATTGAATGAACTTGTCTYTGTTGAGGTGGTTGTACAGACTCTATGTAGTTTGGGGAATTTCTGGGTAAGAAATATTAAAGGAAGGTTGTATCCTCCAGGGGCTTAGCAGGTAGGGGACAGATTTGTTCTCAGATAATTTTTTTGAACGTCTCAATATTTCTGAATTTGCTCTAGTTACAGGCATAGTTTATTCTACTTTATTATTTGTCCAAGAAAACTTCTCTTTAGGTACTATAAATCTATCTTTGCTTGACTTCATTTTTATGAAAAGGGGAAACTGAGCTCATGTGAAGTTTCTGGCTGAATTTGGATTCTATTCTTTTATAACTTAACACCTTGATCCAGCCAGAATATTTATGTGGACTAGTGTTTGCTCTTCCAKTAATTTCATCTTGACTTACCTGACTGTAGGTAAAAAATAAAGATCACTGTATTCTTTTTTCATTACTCAGCTCTGTATCTGCAAAATAATTTTTTCTTTGGTAATCCTTTAACCATTTAAATCACTTTTTCCAAGGTGAATATTTAGTAAAGCTTGGTTTAAACTATGCAAGTCTGAGGCCATATGTGGTATCTTTTTGTTCTAGAGAAAAGTGTAATATAAAATATTAATACCAAACTTGAAATATAACATTCACACARATAGTTTCCTATCCCTGAAATAAAGTGCAGTGGGTACTTAACAACATGAACAGCAATTTTCAGAAAGTAAAGATCAAACAATTGATTAACAGGTGGCCTTGCTGATGTTGTAACTGTTCTAACTACATCCCTCTCAATTTTTGTGTGCGCAAAATAAATTACATTTATGGAAACCTGGGAGTTTTTCAGAACAGCTAATGACATTTTTTCCACCTTTTATGMCATTTTGGAGAATGTTTGGTAAACACAAAGATGTGGAAGTGTTTTTGTACTAATTCAGTGAACATAAAACATTCCATGCTGACTGATCATTTTCAAGAATTAATGTCCAGTTGTGTACAATGAACAGTAGGATTATAATAGTTCTAGCTCATTCTAAATTATTTGTTGTAAATTTAAMAATTTGCTTTAATAATGACAACTGTATGTATTTCCAATTCTTTAAAAATTAACATTTTAATTAAACTGCACTGAAATTATGTCTTGTAAATATTTRCTCAGAAAGCTTCTCACCGGGGTGAGGGACAGGAAACATATACACTGAACAGTTATGGTTGGAATTACTGCAAGCCTAACAACTGTATCTATTTGGCAATAGAGGTAAGAAATGGTACAAATTGTTATAATATGAGGGAAAACAAAAACCAAAAGGGAAATGAAACGTTTTTGTATCAATAGCCTATTGCTTAGAAACATATCAATCTCAAATTTCAAAAATCAAACATTTCTAAATAAAGGTCAAACTAGTGTGACAGCATGGAAAAAAGCTAACAAAACAGGCATGAATAGAATTTACTTAGCTTCATTTCACTTCCTTTAACCTGAATCCTTTCTTTCCCTGCTTCATTTATAGAATTATAAAATGGAGTCTACATAAAGATATAGTTATCAGTTATGCCAGTGTATGGCTCTAATTCAGGAAAGCACTTAAGCAGGTGATTAACTTCAAGCATCCACTTACCCACTTTCCTAATTATGAACTTAAGTGCATTCCAAAAGTTCTTTCGTGCATTGGTTTTATGCTATGCCTGTTGACTGCAGTGGAGCACAGTGCTATCTGAGCTAGTCCGAAAGGACCATGGTCTATAAGCAYAGCTGCCTGGCACTTGGGGTGAGCTCACTGACTGGCTTCCAGTGCTCAAGCTGCCTTGGTAAAGCCTGTTGTGTTGTGCAGCTTGCAGTATATATGCTTCCTTCTGGTCTTCTCTAGTTTCTGCAGAGCATTGCCCTCTCTATTTTTCCAATATACTGCTATCCCTTTTGTAGGAAAAGTAACATTAGACTTCTTCAAAATCAACGGAATTGCTTAGTAGCTCAAATAACAGCTTATGACCATGAAGCCTAAAGTGTGATTCAAAAAGACCTTACTCAGTAGCTCTTTCATTCTAGATGGACTTGACTTCCTTTGTTTCTTTTCCTTTTAATGYGTGTATGTGTCTAGACACTTGTTATTGGGCATGTCTTGGTTGGAGTTTTCCTATGTTCTACCTCAGTCTGGCAGCAATCTGGGAACCATTTCTCTACCAAATCCTCTGAGTAGCATCTGGGAGGTATTCTCAAAACATACCTAATACATACTACAGGATTGGGGCCCTGATAAAATGCAGTTGTAATGTTTTCTTTCTAAATCAGTGCTAGGAATCCCTTTCTCTGATGGCAGCTACAACAGTCTGCAGACTGTTATTGAGTATTCATGTCTTTAAGAAAAATGTCCCAATCAGTAAGGCTATAGGTGTTTCTTGTGGGAGAGAGGTTTAAGTCCCTGCAAATGGAACCAAGAGTGGAGTCTGGATCACCTGGTTGAGTTTTTTTACTTAASAGGTGAAGTTGCATGGTCAGGAAGGATTTGTCAGAGATAACCTGGAAGCTTACATTTCAAGGATGGCTGGATATTTTGGGAAACCCATAGARTTAGAAGGTGAACCACTGGCAAGGGATGTCTTGTTGTTCCACTAAATTATTATATACATCATCAAAASAGAGAAACTTCCTGCCATCAGTTTCATTCATAGTGCACCTAATTTAAAAATCTTGAGTTTAAATTATTTGTGTATTTAAAAATCAAAACTTCTATAACACTTTTCTGGACAGAAAGGCTATGTTCATATCAGCAAGAGGCTTTCCTCATTGGACCTGTAGAGTTATGCACTGATGATTGTGTCTTATGTTCCTGTTATTTATATATTTTTTTTTTAGGTTTTCTTTGAACTTGCAAAAATCTGTCGCCTGACCTAGATGTCTTACCAGGAGTGGACACTGTTACCTGTGTTTCTGGTACATACCTTCTAGTTTAGTTTATTGGAAAAGAATGTGGATTTTAGACTCTAAACCAGTTCCATGATGAGAATAGTAGGTGGCAATGAGTGGGAAACATGCTTGAGAACAGTAATCTTTGATTGAACTAAAAAGCTAGTATAATATAATATTCCTTCAGTAAAGATAATGGTCCAATTTATTAATTGCATAATATCTTGCTAATGGTGTTGAAACATGAGTATTATTTTACTCAAAACTTTAATATACCTGAAAGAACTATGTAAATAAATATATAATAGTAACTCCATACTATCTCAGAACAAGTAATGAATATCTTAGAGCAAGTAATGAATTAAATGACTAGAACAATAAGGGGTTTTTTTTTGTTAAATGGGTGTTTATAKTATAACAAAGTGAGGAGATGGTCTTTTAGCATATTTTGACATATAAACACAAAAATATTTAATAGATGTTCCTGTAATAAAAAAAAAAAATCCCTTTTTAAAAAGATTTAAAACTTCTAGAAAATCTCTTTGAAGTCTTATATCTGGCGTTTAACAGCTCTTTTACTCTGCTGGCCATACTGGTTTTGATGCATCCCAGGATGTGGTTGGTTTTCTGGGCTGTGAGTGCACGTTGCTGGATCATGTTGAGCTTCTCATCAGTCAACAGGCTCAAGTCTTGCTCCTCAGGACYGCTCTCCATCCATTCTCCTACCAGCCTATAATTTTTTCTTGGGATTGCCCTGACACAGGTGCAGGACYTTGAACTTGTTCTCATTAAATTTCATGGTCTTATAACCTATTAAAAAGTGGTTCAATAATAGACTGAAATAAGACCAGTGGTGATCTGTTCCTGGCTATATATGCAAACAAAGGTTTTGTGGGCTTAATTTTAACCATATTATTTTTCATCYCTAATTTCTTGATTCCATTTCCTTGCTAATTTTACTTAAGTTAACAGGTTATTTGCTCAGATATCCTGTTGGTGCAAACCCTATGGCTTATAAACCCCACACCTGCTGTTTGGAATTGTAATTAACTCACTGAAATTGTTTTAAAGACATATAAAAAGTGAACAYGATTCAAACAGGAAAATGACTCTCAAGTCTGCCTAGAAGCCTGATGTGTAGACAGAATGCCAGYATTAAATGTCAGCTGGGTTATTGAAGATTTTGGTCATATAATTGTGATTGTTTCAGAGAATTTTATTGTARCAAGTACACTAGTGCACCCTCAAGTCAATATGAATCATCAGAAAGAGATAAAGCAAATAAGTACTCATATAAGTAAAGCTATAATTCAAAAGAGACAGGTAATTGTATACATAAAAGTAACATCCTTGCTGCAAATTTGTCCCCTGGCTGTATCTCCATTATCTCTCTCTCCAGGTTCTCGCTAAAGTTACCATGGACGTTAATTTTCTGCACACTGTGCTCAGTAATACTGCCATCTTCATCACTTATACCAGATAATTTACTTGATTAAAAATTTTTTTTCTGTATTCTGCCAAGGAAACAGAAAGAACTTCGCTTCCTATATTGCTATCAAATTTGATGCCAACWTAGCATAGTGTTGTTTATAATTGCTTCCCCACTTCTAGTTTCTGTTGTGGTTCTCTACAGTCTTTCCACACAAGCTCTAAAGTCTTGCCACTCCTCTTGCATGGACCTTGGTCACTCAAAGGCACAATATATTTTTTGTATAAAGGCACAATATATTTTTTTTTGTATGAACATACATAATTACATCTAAGACTTGTGGAATATTACTTTAGTGTTACAGAGATGAGTTTCATTTTAAAACTGTATCTCAGGAAAATGCAGGAAATRTTTTGAAATTTAAATGATTAATGTCATAGACTAGCTAAATTTGCAGCTAAGATAAAAAAAATAAATAATTATTTAGTTCTTAAAATGTGAGAATATGAATTGAGGATTTTGTTTGAGTCTTTGGGGTATCAGTGCTAAGTATAAATAAAACATTAGGTATTTATTAAAACATTGACTCATGTAATTTGTGTCTTTAGAGCCATTCTCTCACATGTGTGAGTTAAGTGGCAGGTTATGTCTGGTTTTCCAGTGTGACTAGTGCAATTTAATACATCAGTGCTGTGCAGAAGGCTGCATATGAGTCCTTAGGGACCGGGTGCAAACTGGAGATTGACAGTGTGCAGTAGCCCTCTCCCTCAGTCTCCTTCCTTCCCTTTCCAACCCTGACGAGATCCACACATTTTTGTAGCAGTGGTGCTAGGGACAGAGGGGCAGGACTGGAGGGCTGTGCTGAGCTGACCTTATTGGCTCTGTGGTTCCCAAAACCCCTCCTAGGCTTCCCTAGCACATACCAGAAAGCTTCTAAACTATTTGCAAAACAGGGCTGAAAAAAAMCAACACAGGGTAATGGCTGTTTGTTATGTAAATTTATTCTATTCTTAGGGATTCTTGCACATTGTTAGAACAAATTCACAACTTTTTATATTACATATGTCATTTTCATTGTTTAATCCATTAAATAATTAATGTTTGCAGAAATGAAGTCTGATCTGAAAGTCTGAAAAAAGCATCTTATGTTCCAACATGAACTATTTCTGTGGCAAGTAAAAGAATTTTTAAAAATGTACAGTGTTTCACAGCTATTGTGAAAGAAGAATAAGAATAAATGGTTAATTTTATTCTATAAAATAATTGCTGAAGTGAATGCCAAAGTGATATTTTGCTCTGAAAATTCCACAAAAATTAACTTTTGTAGATAGCRTTTCTTCTGTAACATTCACTGATAGCTACTTCTAAAAAAGGGAAATAACATACAAATTAATGTGATATTTTGAGCTCCATAGTTGCTCATTATATGCTAATAACATTTTAAAATTTTAAAGATGAAAACTGACATAAGATACAAGTTGTTAAGCACTTTAATTTTATCAGCATTTTTTGTCAAAAATAATTTTAATGTTAAAGGACAACTGTRGACTCCTAATGACTTGAATACAGTTTGACTGTTTTCATGAAGTGCTCTGTGGGATGTCAGAATATTTAATTCAGGATGTTAAAAACATCCCAAAATGTCACAATAATTATATCACAGCAGGCAATTAAAACACTGGAAAATGCCAACTGACTAAGTGTGTTCTCTGTTATTTAGGAAACTAATGAGTGAGTGACACATAAAGCAGAAAATACAAATTACAACCCCAAAGTCCAATATACATTATAATTGATTTTAATATAAATGTGTATTAAAAGAAAACAATCTGTGTTAACAAAAACAAAGAAATATTTATTTAAGCTGCTTTCAGCATCAGGCGCTATAATTCCCCAGGCATTAGAAACTGTTTTTATGTTTCCCCTTCATTWTTTAGTTAATTAGTTATATATTTGTGTTATGACACAGTAATATGGGCTTGTTCATGAAGCCCTTACTAACTACAGTGGTTCCATTCACTRCACTACAATAGTCTGCCAAATTCTCTGTGTGTCTTTAAATTAGTCTGAGGGCAGCTATGGGAGATCTGTATGATTGTGGGGTGAAAAATACAGCTCCCTTCACAGCAGGTCAGAGGCACTGTAAAATCTGCATGGACTTGGGGAAGTTACAGCACAAGTAAAGATGCTGATTCTTAGACAGAAAGCAACAGAGGTTTGGAGTTCTTTTAGCTGAGTTCCCGCATTTGAATGGCAATGGGTTAATTGAAGTGGCAATTCAATAATAAAGATGTTTTTGATTTAATTTGTACAGGGATTTAATCCATAATTATTAAACCAACATCCGATGCTAGCAAACACTATGGAAATAAACTCATCCTATTCAACTTACGGGAAAGAAATACTGTAAAAACCATAACTAATAAAAAAAAAAAAAAGAAATACGAGTGATTTAATAAAAATAAAAATAGGCAATTATTCTCATTAGCTAATGAGGCTCAAATAACTAATATTACTGAAGCTGAATTGCTTAAATAACAGAAAAATATATGAAGTGCCAGGAAGAAAAAAGAAACTRTGAGAGGTAACTGAGGAATCACTGTCACTGCTCCTGTGCAAGGCTGTAGTAGGCAACAGTCTTTTTGCTCCATTTTTAGGTTTTCCTCATTATCTGGGGGTCCAAAAGGAGTTAGCAGAGTTTTAGTTGTTTATTCTTGCCCCTTCCCTTGAGCAGACCTGAACATTCATGGAACTGCAAGGTGAACTGGATCTGGCAATGGTCTGGTTAAAAACGAAACTCCCAACTGTAATTTTCATGGATGTGAGACCTATGTCTAGTGCACCATGTCTTTTCCTGAGTGCTAGYGCTAGCACTAGAGAGGGGACAGGAAYRGGGAAGGGGAAAGACAAGTTCAGCMCCTTCAGCAATGGTGTGAATCTATGCTGAATTCAACTAATTGGAGAATAATGACATAAAGCATTGTGTTATATTCGTAATTGCAACAGTTCAGACAGAATGAATTATTGCTGCACTGACTCGAGCACTGGAAATGTCAGTATTTAGCACTCTTTTAATATTAGTACTCTCTTCAGCTCCTTCCAGTTCCTTGATGTGAAATAATCCTCAGATTTTTGTAACAGAGCTGAGTGTACTGAATGCCTCAAAGGCATATAGGAAAGAGAGGGACAGTTACCCTGGTTTTT
>NW_026623565.1:518942-533652 GCF_030028575.1 Malurus melanocephalus
TTTTAGCTCTGGCTGTCAATGGTCCATTTATAGTTGAGTTTCCTTTCTGTATCTGGCCTCATGCAGTGGTCAGTAACTACTCAGCCCTTACAACGCTTTCATTTTGTGTTATTTTGAGGTATGTTATCTTGCTTCTCGCTCTATATTCATGTTATTCTTTGGGCAGGTTGTTGAAGCTGATATCTGGCTTATCACACAGGCTCTGAGCACTATCTATTGCTGCTAGAACTTCAAAAGCAAGATTTTTGGGTCAACTGATTACCGGTACTGCTGCTTCAGGGGAAAAGAGCCCAAAAAGCCCTAATCTTCTGTGTAGTTTTCAGTCTGACTGAAGGGAAGACATTGAAATCTTTCCTCATTTGGTTGCTGTTGAATAAGTGCACATCTCATACTCACCTGAAGGGTGATTCCTATTYTCAGAGAAGTCCAGCTTAGTGCCATGAGAGAGACCCTGTTATCCTGGGGATCTCAAGGCTGAGTAGTTGAGGAATAAAGAATTATGTTCTTCCATGTCTTTGCACACAGACTAAATGAAATGTTTTAAATGTGTCAGCTTAAATAACACTGAAGCTTCTAGTTCTGTCACTTTTGCCTGCATAGATCCTTTCTTTTGGTTATAAACATCTTCAGGAGTGTTCTTTTTGAATAATCAAGGAAGGCCTAGTAGCAGTTTGTCCTGGTGATAACTATCTTAGGTAAGGACATGGGATATATATCTATTTATCTGAAATATATGGAAAATGTTTAGAGAAATTTATGCATACATTTCTCAAAGAATATTTGCTTTTCAGGAAAGCCAAGATATAGAATGAGATAGCTTGCAAGATTATTGGCTAGTTTCATTGCAGTACACCTTTTTGTTCCACAAAGGTCAATATATTTCTCTCTCTGCTAGTTTTCATGATATAAGTGAAAATTTTACTTTTCATATTAAGAAAAGGATGATAATGAAAAAAACCTGGACAACAGGTTAGGAATTCTCCTATTTAGCATGGATTTTACTGGTTTACTCAGCTCCATATTTCAGTGTCTTATTTGGTTTATTTCATTAAGGATAGCACTACCTAAACAAAGATACTCCATGAGWTCTCTTAAAATGGCAGACAAGATGCACTTGCACAAGAACTCTGCAATGTCTTTACTATCATCTGTTCATATTCTTATAGATTTAATATAAAAGTGTGACTTAATTGTAATTGTAAAAGGTATATCAGTATGGCTTCTCTTGTACTTTGGGAATTATTTTAAGTTTGCTCTGATGTTGGGAACAGCTATGGGTGAGACCCATCTAAGGAAACAATGAAAACTGCAATCCTACCAATTTACCTGGTTTTCCTGTGGTTTTTTTTTTTTTTGTATATTAATCCACAATTGTTGCACTTTGCTTCACACACTGAAACATGACTGATCTTATACTCTGAAGTCTGTCTTCCTGAAGTCTACCCTGAAAACAGACTGTCAATCCACTTAACAATGATGCCACCTGCTCCTTTCAAATGCATTTATTTTTTCTTCTTTGCTATGAAAGGATGAACCTTTCAGAGTACCTGTAAACAAGAGAGTTAGAGAAAACAATTTAACAAGTAGAAATTACCAAAATGTGATTTCCTTGAAAAAGAAAATCTAGACAAAGATTGTACTCATTACTAGGAAGCTCTATTCAGTCACAAAGGCATTAGAAAAGATATTTATAGCTGACCTTTGAAGATTCATAATTCCTCTCAGTAGAGAACTATAGAATTTTATACTAAATATTTTATTACATTGGTATAAAAAATATGTGTMATTTTAAACTTAACAGAAGTTCTAAAACAGTTTTTAGAAGGCCACTGAAGCAGTATCACWGGAGGTGAATAGTTTCTGTTGTTTAAAAATGTCCTTTGATAGTATTTTTAGTCCATATAAAGTAGAAAGTAAAATATTAAAATAAATAAATAAATGTCTGTCATATATTTCTGAGCTTGAACTATGTACTTTTGCCACATAACAAATTTCTTCCTGCTACCCCAAGGGAAGTAATTTTTTTCCTTTCTTACAAAAGTATGGTTTCAAAGGTTTGAAAGAAAGGATGGAGGCAGAAAATGAAATAAGCATTGTTTCTGAACAGCTAAAAAAATCCTCTTTGGCTTAAAAAGCACTATGAAAGACTCCTTTTTCAAAGGTGTACTTTCTTTCTTTTAGATGTGTTTCATTATTTCCCTAGCTGAATCTGCTTTTCTTAAAGCACCATGTTGCAGGCTGCTATTCTCCAAATACGTATGAACAATTGTGTTCGCAGTAACTAACCCTCTTCTAGTATGAGCTGGCTACACAACATGGATAAAGTTACAGTCATTAGGCTATGTAATATTTTATCAAYATCCCACATGCATTTACCTCATAGTTCAGACATCTATAAAGTTAAAAAAAARRAAAAAAAAAAGSAAAACCCCACAAAAAAATTAATTTAGATGTACTGGATGCCTTAGGAAGTTTCACTGTCTAAATAATTGGTACTGTACTATCTTTTTAGGTATATTAATCTTCTATGGTGTAAAGAAATTTGAAAAAAATATTAAAACATTTATATTAATGTGTTCACTTCCTGGTAATTATTTTAATGGTACCAAATGTATTTCCAGATATTTTAACTACATTTTCTGACAAAATATCTATTACAGAGAAAATAAGTGGCAGTGTTATGCAGAAACAATGGCTCCCACTCTTAAAGAACTACATTTAATTAGTAGTCCAGACACTGAAAGCTGCAGTGAAGTTACCTGCCCCCTACCTCTTCTCTGTTTGGCCAGAACATTGCAGAATACAGCACCAGTATTTTAAAGTTACCCATTAAATACAAAAATTGTATGTCTAGTTCTGTCATTTTTCTGAGGAATAATTATTTTTAAATTTGTGGTTGTGAACTTGTGAAACCAAGCATATTTAGTCTAGCTGAAGGTRTTACAGTCCATATAGCCTTAGCCATGGAGCTGCACAACCTCTGAATTTCTACCTTCTTTTTTGTCATCTGGAATTGGCTGAAAATTTATCATCATCACAGTATTTTCCAAATGAAAAAAAAAATCATTTGAATTGGTATTTTTTTCTTTTACAGATTTATTTATGTTTTTGAGTCAATTTTGTTTACTTGTTTATTTTTGGTTTTGTTTTTCTAGGGAATTTTAAAAGGAATATTTATCAAGCAAATGAGAGACGCATTTTGGAAACTTTTTATTTCCAATATTAATGGCTTTTTGAAAGGGAAATTTGCTTGCAAGAGCAAACAAATAAAAATKAAATTCTGTGAAATTATGAAAATGAATATACAGTTACTGTTATTTCATGGTGGTGAGGAGCACACAGTTCTACTAGAAAACAGCATAAGAAGGTAAAGCTTGGGACTGTTGGTTGAAACTTGTCCTGTAGGTTTCTGTGGTCATAATTGAAAACCACAAAATCCAGTTCGCTCTTTAAGGCTGAAAAAACCCCAACACATTCTTTAAAACAGAATTGCAGCAGTGGATATACGACATGGGAGTGGGAAGACATCTGCATGTTCTTTGAGTGACTTGATACTCCTGCCACTTTTACATCTGTCTCAGTCCAAATACAATTTTCAATGATGAATAAACCGTGCATCTCAAAAAGGCAGTTAATCCTGCAGGCAATGTGTTTATTAGAAGCRAGCATGRGAAGGCATGATAGCTGYCTTTAGGAACTGTAGACAGGGATCAATGCAGCTGGTGGCCTGTTTCACAGTTGGGCCAAGGTCAGAAGATGCAGATCCTCAGAATCAAGGCCTTGTTACTGGTGTCAGGTATCTCTCTTTGAACTCTCTTAATACCTGAACTTTACATACTCAGTTGTTTTCATGCAGTTGTTACCATCAGTTTATTAACATTTAATTAGGAATGTGCAAATAATGACTACTACATTTTGGGGATTTTACTGAAAAATTTGAAGGGGAAAGAAGTCACAGGGACAGTACTAGTGGAGACAAGCTTTCAGCTCTCAGTGGCTTTATTCTCTCTTTCATTTCACAGAACATGCTGATGTGCTATTACTCCAGTCCTCTCCCCCTCTTTTTCTTCTAACTCCTAAATCACTTCCATGTTTGGCTGGGCACGTAGCAGCTCATGMGGAGGCTTAATCCATGTATACACTGCCTGTAAAACAGGAAACTGCTGGAGTTATGCTCTCTTGCTTTAAATAGGGACATGTAATTTGGTCTGCCTTCTTCAAACAGCTCTCGATTAGCAGATGTATTTGTAGAAATTAATATCTTTACATGTGTATTTTAATGTAGCCATGGGATGAAAAGCTATTAGAAGATATACAGTACAGATGTCAATTGACAGTACAATTACTTAAACCTAATTTACTCAGAAAATCAGAATAAAATTAATGTGGGAGGACTCAGGATAGAAATTGGGACATATGCAAAGTTTCTTAGGGGAAAAAGAACAAAATTCAATTAGCTTAAAATTCATTCTTTTATGTTGTTCAGGTCAAATGAAATAGTTGAATTGAAATGAAATGCATGATTTCTGCRTTTATAAGATGATTTCATATCCTGTAATTGTTTCTGTTTCAAAACAAAGACATCGTTCTTAAACAAAAATAACAATAATTCTTATAGCAAATGTCTGAAGTACTTGGTTTCCCCTTTAATTTCTGATGTTTCATTTTTTTTTTCAACAGATCTACTACTTATCCAATTTCCTAGTTTAACTTCTTGTAGCATTTAGATTTGAAATGGTAAGTGGTATAATCATTTCAGGCATGACATTATCYTGGCATAGATCATTTGCATGAACACTTTTTGGTGATTTACGATAAATATTATCTTTGTGATAATGTCTTTTGACTTAATCCTAATAAGAACAATTGTCTGCTTATTTAGGGAGTAGGTCTCAGAAATCTTCCAGTCTCTTGTTTGTTATGATTTGTCTTGATCTGGCCTCTTAACCCAACCTGCCTCTTCTGTTCTTCCACTGCTCRTCTGTCTGTTGGCAGAGACAGAGAGATATGAAAGGCAAGAAGATCGAATTAGCCATGACCATGGAAAGTAGGTCAGAAAGCAGTGATAGATTTCTAGTGGTTTTTTGGTCTGAAAGCTATCCAATTGTAAAAACATTTTAGTATTAGTTTTTGGGCTAATTATTTTTTAGTCAAAAATCAGCCTCCTAGTTTAATTACTGATTCTTTCACATATTGATTTTCATTTGTTTCCTTTAACTTGGAGAAATCATCAAAGCTGGATGTAAATAGGGAAAAATACATATAGCTGGGATTTCCCCTCCTGTGCACCAATGACGTTATTCCTGGAGACTGTTGTGATTTTGTTACCTGTTAAACCAAATCCCTTCCTGTCTCTTCTCCTTAAGTGATTTTMAATATAAAGGAGTAATTTTTTTTCTGTTCATGAACTCCTGCTACAACAGATGATTATACTAAATTGAAAAGCACTCATTTTAATGTGGAAAGGTGAAGATATTAATCTAGCCTTGAGTGGTTTCAATAACCCTTTTCTTTCTTAATGTCCTCTCCTTGTACTGTAAGACTTCAGCTGGCTTCAATAGCCCCATGCTTATGCATGATCTTTCAGTAGGGAATTAGCAGGATTGCTTAGGAAAACAGCACAAATAAATAACTCTCACAGTTGGAAGACTAGTAGCATACAGGGAATAATCATTAGAAAAAAATCTAGTATCAGGTTAAAAACTGCAAGAAGCAAAGACATTTTAATCCATAACTTCTGCTAGYTTGACAGAACTGGTGTCCCAAACTTTCCAGCAAATCTACCTAACACTAGGCATCCAAAACATTARTCAAGCATTGAAAAAAAATTCCATGATTTTCAATGTTAGCAGAAGTAGCTCTGATTTTCTGTGCTGAATTACCAGTTCAGGCTTGATTTGTTTCCACTGTCACAAGCAATATTTCCTTGGCACTGCAAACTATAAAACGGGTCAATTGCTGTCATTAAGTAATTGTACTCCCTTGGTGACCAAGGCAGCCRGTTTCTAACCTGCTCCAGTCCTGTGCCCACTCCCAGCTCTGCATGACATGTGCCCTRCCAGGCTCAGTGGTGGGAGATTTGTCTGTTAGAATTGGAAAAAAMCCCCATCACCTGCTTCACTGAGGATAAATAAACAGTCATTGATCTGCCCTGGATTCAAAAAGAGAGTGCACACACGGCAATTTCTGCCTCTTTCAAGTTGCCTTTGGAGACAGTGGATGCTTGTGAGATATTTTAAAGTGACAGAGCAGCAAAAAATGGAAAGATTCCTGGGTTGTTCGTGGCAGGTTTGTGCTCCATTCTGCAGCCTATCTCCTCATTACCCAGGGAAGCAAGGCACAAGGGATCTCTGCTGGGCAGCTGCTCAGGTTGTTAGCAGAATTTTGGGTGCTGTCTTTTACAGCGACTGAAAAGTTCCACTATGTATTTATTTCTTTAATTAATTTTAGTTTGAGAAAGAGATGAAATGATTTTGCTTTGAAGCAGTTTGTGTTTGAACAGTGTATTTTAGAGTGTAGTTAGAGAAAACGGGCATGTACTTTGGGTTGAGGCAGTMACTGCAAGTGCTCTAAAGCACACAAAATCTTTTTCAACTGCTGCAAAAAAATATTTAGATCAAAATACAAAGAGCAGTGTAGGAGTACCTGCAGTTTTTAATCCACTTGGTAATGTGGAATATACAGAAATATTCCTTACATTTGCAATCTTATAGCAAGCTTCGAGAACAAGCAATGGTTTCTGACATAGTGAGGGTTTTGTTGGGCTGGCTCTGAGTGGYTCAGTGCCCTTTGCTTGTGGCACTCACTCTGAAGCCATTGCTAATATTTACAGAAGGCGGAACCTACAACTCTCAGACTTTATAGGAGGCAAAGTCTTTGTCTCAAATTTATAAGCCACCTCAGAGGAATTCACCTGTACAGCACATCATCTAATACTGTAACTAAGAAGTAGTTTCCAGATTTTTCCAGCCTTGTTAATTTCTAGTATTAGGTAGCACTTTTGTCTTTTTAGTCAAGGAAAAAAATAGTATTTTCTCCATGTAATAGACAACAGAATACATACAGTGGAATTGACAGAGGGGATCAAATCCACAGCCAGACTTTGCCAATAGCCAGTGAYCAGTAGCACAGACTGAAGAATACAGTTCCAAAAACTCCATCAAGCAGCTATAGTAAAAATTTTCCCATATATGAAATGCCATCCTAACTTATACACAGGAAATAGTTTAAATCAAAAATTTCTTTTTTGCCTAGATCTTTCAGTTAAATGCTTTGGTGCATCTTTAGTTAATATATATCAGAAACCTTATCCCTCAATATCTAATCCTTGTTTGCATTTTGTTAAGTTGTACCTGTTATTGTAATACGCTCCATTGAAATGTCTGGCATTATGCTGTCAGTTTTGGTTTTGTCATTTTTCTGATCAAGAAACTCCCTTTAATTTTGTGACTTTTATTTCCTCTTAGGGTAGGGGTGATGGGGAGAGAAAGAAAAAACCACTTAGCCTGCAAATCTGAAGTGCTTTGTGAAAGAGAGAAACCATGATTCATTATTATAGAGGAAAACTGTGTGACAGTTAGAAGTCTTGCTTGCCTGCTCTGACCCAAGAAATCCCTACGAATTCCTCAGTGCAGTTTGGCTGTTTATGTTCTTCCTTACTAGATCATCCTGTGGTCTCTGCTGTGAAATGCAAGACTTCAAAATAGATTAAAAGGATTATCTCTAAAAATGCTTGTTTTGACTATATGACTGTTGACTCTCTAGCTGGGAGGTTTACTGCAAATGCTTTAAAAGTTTTGGGAGACTGGAATCCTAGTAGTCTAATGTAATAATCTCAAGTTTCCAGTTATGCACTTTYACAAGACAGTATGTTTAGACAGCATGACTTAGCAGTGAATCTTTCTGGACCTGACTTAAAATATTTTAAAACTGTTTCTTTCTGATACCCAACAAAAGGGTAGAATAAAGAAGGAATTTACATATATTTATATATGTATATGAAGCTGTCTAAAGCCTCACAGGGGCTGATACAGAAGAGTGAATAAACTAGGTGAATGAAAAACAGGCTTCCAATCTGAAAATTTAATAAACAACTGTGTTCTTTACAACAGATAGCACATAAAATTTGTGCCTCTATGTGTGGATGGGGAGGAGTGAGAAAGGAGATAAAGATTTTATTGTCACTTCTAAGAATGAGTTGCGTAACTTCTTTGTGAGGAAYGTACTCTTCCCAGAATCATGGTTATAAAACCTTTTATTATTACTTGTCCTGTACCTATTTGATGGTCTTTTCATGTCACTGTATTTAATTGCATGAAATAGAAAAAGGCGGATGCAAAATAGGATGATGTAACTGTTCTACATGTTACACAAGTTAATAGTTACACACTAGTTATACAAGCTCTGGATTAACAGTTTTATATAATTCATTGCTGGGCCCTGATTCRGCTCTCATGAAAACCCCAAATCATCCTGCAATGTACCCCTTCAGAAGAGCAACTGACAACTTGTCAGCTTAGTTGAAGAGCTAAGAAAACTCAAACCAACTTTGCCATACTGATACTTTTCAAAGGAATTTGAATGGATGAGGAAGTCCCAAAATGCCTTAGCCTACAGACCTAGTCTTCAGAAAGTGAGTTTGGAGCTTCCCAAAAATCAAAAACATTAGGTGGATTGCAAGTTGGGCTCTTGAAGATAAAGTACAATCAACCAGCTTTTAAACTTGATTTTTTTTTCTGAATTTTCTTTTAGTTTTTTGAGCTTCTGGAATTTGCCTTGTTTGCTCTGCCCACTGCCTTTTAGGCAAGATGAAAAAAGTGTGGGTTCCACGATATGTCACAGCTGTTACTTTGCACTAGTGGATTACACATCACTGAAGAGAATGATAAATCAATATTTCAAAATATCAAACAACATTTTGACTTTGTATTGCCTTATTTTTCAGATGTTGATTGTTAGTTTATAGAAAATACAGATTATGAGGTATCAGATGGTCATACTGGATTTYTAAATACTCTTTCCTTCTCTGAACACAGTTTTGGAGAAAACACTGTGCTCCAGAAGGGTATGAGGACACTTTAAAATAGGAATGAGATTGGACTGACTATTAAAGTTTTTCTGGTTACTCTGTCTACAGAATAAATAAAAGTTCTCTGAGATGTCATTGACTATTCAAGGTGTTGTCAAGTCTTAATACAGACAGCTGGAAGCCATACAATGAGGTGATCATTATGGAATGTGRTAGTGACAACTCTTCTTCTATCCTCTTTTTCTATGAAAAAAAAAACAACATCCAGATTTTTCCACCTGGCCTAAATTTTCTAGAAATAAAGCCTAGGACTGGTGCTGAGATAGGTCTGCAAGGYTATGAGGGCTGGGTCTAAAAAGCTGTGATTAGGCAACATCTGAGCATGGTGAGAATTTCAGTGAAAACACTCCATATGGGGAACCTCTAAGATGAATCAAGATGATCTGGATTACTGAACTGGGGATTCAACTCTTTCATGAGTTTGTAACGCTCCTGGTGTCAGACTAAGAGGATGAAAGTGATGATTCCTTTCCTGCAATGAACAGTGAGATGAGGTGCTCTTAAATATTGTGTTAGTGCTCTGTTGGGGTTTAGCATGTTGAACTCACAAATGTTCWTTTCTGTGGCTGCCACTTTCTGGGACTCATTGGAGGGTTGTTCTGCTGAACTTCTCACACAGTGTGTTCAATTTCCAATTACTATGAAAAAAGTTCCTTCTTCATRTGCAGAGTAGTCTTTGCTTATGGATTTATTTTTTTGCCTGGCCTGAAAGAGTTTGCATGTACAGGATATAAACAAGAGTCTTATCCCAAACATTGGAAGACATGCTTTCCTTAACCTGCTTCCAKAATACCCCATTTGCTTGTGGAAGTAGTTAATAAGAAAGCCGTAATTCTAATTCTATTTGAGAAGATGTTATCTGTAAGGACAGAATAGATGGAGGCTAGGAGTTTAAGCAATGTTAAATARTTACTTTGTGTTAATCAGCTTATTAAATGTTTATTAAACATTAAWTAATATTTAAACACATTATGTATTTTCATAACATACTGATAAACACGAAGTAACATTTTCTGTGACAAGTTGGCCATATCTTATTCTTCTCAAGAGCATTTACAGGTATACCGAATGAGTATATTATCTGAAATTTAGACAAATATCATTGGATGTCTAATTATGCATTAAGTAACTACAAGTAGAAATTAAACATATACAAAAAGCAGCAAACCATTTTTGAACATAAAAATGAGTGCCATTAGCAGTTGGAATTTGCATAGACTCTTTTAAATCTAGAACCACTTTTGCTGCACTGGAAAACTGGCAACATAAGGTGTGGAGCACAGAATCAGGTTATATTAGTCCTGTATGACAGGTGTAAAACCAAATTTTTSCATGAAAGAGAAGGGGCTCTTTCTTGATACCACAACCTGAAGGTTTTTTTTTTTTTTTTCAGAAGTGAAATGCTTGCAAATTTGTCTTTTGACAGTAAATATTGTCTTAGGAACAGAGAAAGCCTGGGGTGGTGCAGAACTCTAATTTTGCCTAGAGGTTTTAACTATGCTCTTACTAAGGTAGTTCGAAAGTTCTACATTACTAAAAGAATTAAACTGCCCTTATAAGTATAATAGAAGAATCAAAGAAAATTTTAAAAATTGTCACTTAAAAAAATTGGTTGTATCATGGTTTAAATGTATAATTCAGTAGGTGAATACTGTGGAAAACCCATTAAATAAAAAAGGAATAGGCATGGAATCATTACTCTGCTTTACTTGAGACAAAATCCTATCTCTTAGCAGACTTGAGTGTTGATGTGCTGATTCCTTCTAGATGCTGGACTTGGTGGGTTTAGTGTGACTAGGAAGGAATTCCTTATTTTAGGGCTGAATCAAGGTGCTATTAAGAATTCAGACCAAAGTTTTTTCTAGTAAGGGAGAGAAAAAGGCGTTCATGTGTATGRCATAGGCACTAGAGTAGACAGGTTTGTAGAAAGCTGGTCAATATTTTGGTTTCTAAACCCACAAGGYGTAGCTGAGTCATACATTTAAGAATAAGTTTGCAGTTATGACACCTGGAAATCATTATTTTAATTACATGAAAGCTGCAAAGTCTCATTTCATGACATCAGTTTGAGACATAAGGCCTWACAAAACCCCTTTGTACTGAAAGTTTGTGACTTGTGGCAAAATTGGCTGTGAAATTGTCAGCAATTAAGCTTCTGCGCAAGCAGTGTGTTGTGATTTCCATTGTATGTCAGCAGTGGGGTGCAGTCTTGAATCTGACAGGGTTTTTTCATATGTTTTTCAGATAGTCATGAATAGGGTTCTTCAACTGAGTTGAAAAACTCAGATAGCCTGAAAATACCTCTTAATTTCTTTGGGAACTAGAGGCMGTTTGCAATGAGCAGGTTTGGGCAGTGTATTGATTGTAAAAACTGTGAAAAATAAAGGCTCTAACTCCCCAGAACACACCACATAGAATGTTAAGATGTTTCTTACAGAGATTCTGGGTGTTTGGTGGTGGGTGGTTGAATACCTTGACCTGCCAGGTGCTACAGGGCTCATGGACTACTCCAGAGGGTACTTCTCACCATCCCAGTGTTTGCCTTCAATCCTAATTTTCATAGGAACCAGATTTGCTYGGCCTTGCCCAGCCACAAGGCTTGCTACACTAACTGAAGCAGCCGCTGGTTCACCTCCTGGGTTTCTTAATTTCCTACTGAAAAGCACTGCTTTTCTGCTTAATCATCACCATCACCCCCACCACAGTTCCTGTTGTCCAGCAACTCAAATCAAGCTTATACCTTGCTTTCACAGATATYTAACCTAATAGATATCTAATCGATATCTTCATAGATATATAATCTTAAACAAAACCCTATAGGCTGTCATTTTCACCATGTGCCTTTAAAATTGGTTAATGAATTTGTTAACATGCAAAACACGTACACAAAATCTAGTCATTAGTAGTACCACATGTTCAGTACAAGCTATATATATGTTTGAAAGCTGTTTCTGGCATTTTCCAGGCTGCATCAACACAGTGCTACAAGCAGACTTTCACTTGTCCTTCAACAGACTATGGACATCTTTCCTGCCAGCCCTTCAGTTGCACAGCTGTGATAATTGGACTCTGAATTTTTCATATCTTTATATCATTGTGTTAATGTCCTTTGCCCTGTGTCACTTGACTATTGATTGGGTCAACATGACTCTTCTCCCCCATTGGATGTAAGCTGGCTGAGATAGGCACCTTTTGTTTTATATGTGCACAGTTCTTAGCACAGTCTTCATGCTGGAGACAGCAGAACTCAACTCCTGAAGCATTTCAAAGCATCTGAAACTGGCAGCAGAATTTAACACTCCCACTATGTATCCAGTTGGCATTATCAATCTGTTTCAATATGTGCCTGAGTGCTGTTTAAAGATCTGTAATAATCAACAAATTTCTATCATTAGGGAGCTGAGACTGTGGCATTTAATTTCAAAATAGTAGCATGGGCTCACAATTTAAACAGGAATCACTTAGAAATAAGAACATGGTCTCTCATTCCTTTTCTAGAATATACCCACTCTTATGATTTGCATTAAAAATAAATTGCTTGTAAGCTATGGATTCTTTAACCTGTTAGCGTCATGCATTCACTGCGTGCAATTAAAAGTTTAGTAACATACTGTCACCAGAAATAAACACTAGAAATAAATAAAATGTGCAGTTTTGTACAAAAAATTGTCCAGTCCTGCACTGCAAGTCACACAACACCTCACTTTTGTGAATTTGGCATTTCTCTATTTGTACATCACAGTGAAAATCAGGGTCCTAATGACAACTAATTATTATYGTATGTACTATGATTAAATTATAGACAGCTTCCATCCTCTACTTCACTGTCACTGCACATGGGAATAAAGATGTATTCAATAATTCAAGCATCAATTTTTGAACAATGCATGCCCTGATCCCATTTTTTTTTTTTTGTGGGTTTTTTTGTTGTTTTTGTTTTTGTTTTTGTTTTTTTTCTATTATTACAAAAAAAAGCTCAGGTTACAAAACAATCTGTAGCTAAAAAAGAAAAAAAATGTCACAGTAGGAAAAAGTCAAAGACAATGCACATGACTGAATAAGGATGGCTCTAATAAGGTATCTGGAATGAGGGTAATTTTGGATATACACAAGGGAGGAAAAGAGAAAAAATATACTGTAGCAATGAATTATAGCGTTCAATGACAGTCTTGATTACTAAAATACAAACCTCATGGTATTCAGGACATGAGAATGAACTCTGCAGTGATTTCAGAAGACAGTATTTTAAAGAAAGATATCTTTACTGGTCCAACCATGGTAAGACAGAAAGAGGAGAGCCTTCCCATGCATGTCTTTTCTATAAGACCATCAACAACTTCCTTTGTTTTGAAATATTATTTTCCAAAAGGGTCAAATCTTTCCCATAAATTTGTCTACATATTCCGAAAGAAAATTATCTGCCTTTTTGAAGAGCTATGTATTTGTCAGAAAATCAAATGTTACTACTAACTTTCAATCTACAATTGGATTTAAATTGGATCATTTTATATTACAAGAACATAAAAAATATCATACAAATATTTATAAATCATAGAATCATGGACTATCCTGAGTTGAAAGGGAGCCAACAAGGATCATCAAAGTCCAACTCAGTCCTGCACAGGACAGGTCTAGGGATCACAYCATGTGCATTGTCYAAACRCTTCTTGAACTCTGTCAGGTTTGGTGCTGTGAGCACTTCCCTGGGRAGCCTGTTCCAGTGCCCAACCACCCTCTGGGTGAAGAATTTGCTAATTTAACCTAAACSTCCCCTTACTGAGCTCCATACCATTCCCTTGGATCCTATTACCATGGAGAAGAGATCAGTGTCTGCCCTTCCTCTTCCCCTCRCKAGAAAGTTGCAGACTGTGACTAGGTCTCCCCTCAGTCTTCTCCTCGAGGCTGAAAAGACCAAGAGCATTTTGTTACCTCCAMAGGTAGCACAAGCAGCTTTCCTTATGAGGAATAATATTCTTTCATATTTAAATTTAGTCATGTTTCTGAAACAAATGCTGTGTTGGGTTTGCTTGATGAAGAGTCTCTGTGAGGAGGTTGCTGCCCACTCCATCTGGCTCCAACAGGCTCCTAGCAGAGCACAGCTAAGTCCCGTAGYCATGGTAGGTAGCCATGGATCTTTCCATTTTTATCTTTGTTTCTCTATCCAAATCTATTTTAATTGGTATTAAAATAAATTAATTTTTCCCAAGTCAAGCTCATTTTGCCCATTATGTAGATTGTTAAGCAATCTCCCTGGCTTTCTCCTAGACCCGGGAATATTTCTGTCTTATTTTCATCCCCTGGCCCTTTKAAAAGGGGAGTGACAGAGCTGCTGGGTGGGAGTTTGGTCTATCGGCAAGGGCAACATACTACAACAACATTTATTTTCCTGAAGATGAGTACACTGTAATTCAATTTTCTATAAACTACAATACAAGTGTACATATAAGTGTACATAGAATTCCTAATTTTCTGATTTTCTATGGTTTTGCCTTGTAGCAAGAGAAATCCATAATAAAGCACTTTGTGACTGTATTTTATGTTTTCTTCTAGAGTAGGAGCTCAGAAAGAGCTGAGCAAATGTCTTCACATTGAGTCATCCAGCCCTTAAAAATGTTTTCATCC
>NW_026623565.1:533772-541078 GCF_030028575.1 Malurus melanocephalus
TTTTTTATTTACAACCTATCATTTTATTAACATTCTGTTTTTCAAAGAACCAAACCAGGAATAACAGAAAAAAACCTCCAAAACCCCMAAAAAGCCAAAMTGTGTTCTGAGGATTGCAAACATCTGYGATATGGCACAGCTATTTCTTGAAAAGCAATTAGCCGGTATCAGTGACTCAGTGTGGTCAGTGCAAGAGGATATCTTCCTTGCTTCTTAATTGCTGAAAGTCTTTAAAARGCTTTCCCTTTCCACCTTTTTCATTATTATAACCGCTACCAAATGTGATTACTTGAAATAAAAACGTGKCTCCTCAGCAGCACTTTAGAACAGGAGCCGGATCCACGGCCGGTGCAGCTCTGTCCCCTGCCTGCCGCAGGCTCTGGAGAGGCACATCCATTGTGCGCCCCTGCCTAAAACCCCGCTTGGCTGCTTGCCCAGAGCGCCCTCCATTCACTTCTGAGTCCTGAATGGTTTTCAATTAATGTAACGAGACTAATTAACTGGATAAGAGTAGGGGTTTTCATAGCGTTACTGACAATGCATCTATTTAATAGTACCTTAGAAATTCAGTGCTTTTCATTCTAAAAGAAAAGTACACAAAGCCAGTGGGTTACTGGGGGTCAAAATAAGGAACATGAATTTCTTTCTTTGCCTCTGAACCTGAACAAATTACAAAGTTACTRGAAAAAAAGTAGTCTAATCAGAATGAGACACCTTTCTGACTGGTTGTCCAGCAATCTTAGCAGACAGCCTCTGCTGAAAGCCATATCATACAGCATTGCTATTTTAATTCCATAGCTGAAGATTATYCCTGTACTGGTACCTAGCACTCAAGGATAGCTGTTAAAAGTAGCTGTCATGCACAAAAACCTACTATACCCTAAGCTCTTTTTCATGGCAATGTATTATTTTTCGGATCAAGTTKCAATACCAGGCAGTGTTAATGAATATTTTCTTGTATCATTTTGCCTCAACTCTGCTTTAGGRTAACACTCTGTATGTTCAAAGACCATTTAAACCTCTGTCACTCAGGCCTTATATTGAGGTTGTCACCCTGTGTGCTAGCTAATGTCTCCTTTTACTGGGAAAGGGGCACATCACTTCCTGCAAGAAAGTAAAGTGTGACCTGGATTACATGAGCTGTTAAACACCATCAGATGGCAACAATATAATAACTACAGCMTTTTGACACTCAAACCACATACCTGAAACTGCAAGTGTAGGCAGTGATCTGCTAATCCTCTGAGACATCTGATTGCAGATTTTATGGAAATGAATTTCAAGAAAAATGTTTGAAGTATAACCTTACTATATGAGAAAGGCATTTTAATAACATACTGCACTAGGAACCTGATATGATTTTGTGGTTATCATAAGTACAATATATGGTATTGCAAAAACTATGTGATCCAATTCATGACTTCTTACTATTATATYTATGCATGCTGCTGGGTTAGAAAATACTTATTTTTATTATGACAGTTAGTTGCTTATAAGTGAACTGAACTTCAGAGATTTTTTTTGTCTGTTTAAGAATGCTCATTATTTTTTTTCCTATGAACATTGACTGCAGTAGTAAAAGAAGGAATGAGAAGATGAAAAGAACAGTAACACTTGTTTGTTTCCTTTTATTGAATATTAAACATCAACATCTGGAAGGGACCCACTTTACCAAAAAGAAAATCTATTAATATGCAATAATAKTTATCTCTCTAAAAATAATAGTGCCTAAACTGTAGAGCACTAATGTGTTATACTACCAKTTTATGTTTGAAAGAATTATACTTAGTGCATGAGCATTTTCTGCAAAAGTCTGCAAACCAAGAATGATGCCAAAATTATGAGTATCCCCTACAGCTGAGACAAGTGAGAGGAGAAAAATTCTACCAGGAATCTGGACACATACAAACTACAGTCCTCCCTGTTTGCTTTGGTTTGGGGGTTTTTTTGGGTTTTTTTTTTTTTTTTCAGTTGAACTGAATCTTAGATTTTGTGGTCAGCAGCTAAGAAGTGTGGCAATGGTATTTTCAATTGTTTCTTTGTTATTGTGCAGTTCATCTTGACAGCTTTCTGCTTTTCAAAAACAGCATTAGAAGTCACTAGGGAGTCACTTCAGCCTCTTAGAGGAGAGAGATGTCTTTGACTCTAATATAAAGCCAGGGCTATTCAGGATCTGATCTGAAGTTTATGAAATTAAATAGGAAGATTCCCACTGATTTTACTGAGGCTTGAATCAGACCATTAAGAGGTGTGCTGTAATCCCACGTGCTTTTWGTGGTATTTATCTGAAGGAAAAGGTCCTGAGTGTTTCTTGATGGGAACAATGGTACAAAACAGGCACAAAACATTACTGTTCTGATTATCCTCTGTGCTGAAGTAAATATTGTGCAAGACCCAAGGCAATGAAACACCGAACAAAGGTAGATCAGAGGTAGTTTAAGGACAATAAACTAGCCAATGGAGATGATAAACTGGCCAGTATCTACCAAAGGGCAGAGATCCTACTGCTAATTRATGGAAAACAAATCAATAAATCACTTTTGAAGTGTAGCAATCAGCTTGTTAGGAGCCACCTACTGTAACTGCTTATCTGATTAAAGATGCATGTTTAATATACTGTATATAGAACAAGGCTGTTAGTGATGCTTCCTTCACATACAATATACAAAACCTTCAATTTCCTTTCAAACTAAAGAAACTCAGAAAAAACCTAGACCATTCATTGCTGACCTATTATTTTTTATTTTTGTTTTAAGAAATTAGACGAATATCAACAAATGTATTTTGCAATCTGTTACTGTAAGTTAAAAAGCATTTTTTAAAGCATTTTGGCACAGGAGCCAACATTTAGAAAAGTAATATCAACAGCTTTGCCATAACTGCCTTCAAAAACACAGCAAGCCATCAACAGCACAAGGGAATGACAGTTGAGGGACAAGAATGGAAAATATGAGMAAAAAAATTGATAAATGTTTATGCTCTTGTCTTTCTAACAGCATTYCATTTTCCATATCATTTTTGTCTGTGTATTTGGTTTCTATCTTTCTCCCATTTGTATGTGGCAAGAGCTCTACCTTTCTTCATAAAAAATTGAAATCCTTCCAACTCTAGCTTCAAATTGTGCTAACTTTCCCAAATCCCTATAACACAAAATCCTTTAATTACCAAACTTGTTTTAAGGACATTTAACCTATTTAACACCAATGCCACAGTTCTATTATATTTCCTTTCTTTCTTTGTTAATCTATTTCTCTTAATCTACTTTCTTTCTTTTCTTTTCTTTTCTTTTCTTTTCTTTTCTTTTCTTTTCTTTTCTTTTCTTTTCTTTTCTTTTCTTTTCTTTTCTTTTCTTTTCTTTTCTNTCTTTTCTTTTCTTTTCTTTTCTTTTCTTTTCTTTTCTTTTCTTTTCTTTTCTTTTCTTTTCTTTTCTTTTCTTTTCTTTTCTTTTCTTTTCTTTCTTCTCTCTCTCTCTTTCTCTCTCTCTTTCTCTCGTTCTTTCTCTCTTTCCTCTCAAAGACACTTACACTTTAGGCTCTCAAATGCTATAAATTATCTTAGAAAAGTATTAAATTTCTGAAATGTGCTTCCTTATATGAACCATTGAGTTATTCTAGATCTGTCAGTAAAATGCACTTAGGCAGTTTCCCAGTTGGAGTCCCAGAAGAGAAGAAATTGGAAGCGGTTTCTGGAAATCTAATGCAACTTCCTTCCTCAGAGCAGGTTGCCCCACTCAGAGTCCAGTTTGGTTTTAAATACCTCCAAAGATRGAAACTCAGMAGYCTGTTCTACWTCTCAAYCACCCTCACAATAAAAATGTGTTTTCTTGTATTAATTATTTATTATTTATCCTGCTTAGCTAAGACCTGCCTTACTTCAGCGCCCTTGCAGCTTCCAAATTCAGATGGGCTCTTTCAAAGCAAGAGCAATAGAATGAATATACTGAAAAGTTTCTTTCTTGGGCAGGACAGATGTACTATAATAAAGATYACTGAAAGATACTGGTAGCAAGTAGTTTTCTTAAAACATAAATACATTTCTATATTTATATAGAAATTTAAACTCTCAAGTATTTAATACCATATCAATTATTTCAGATTAAGAAAAAAAGAGAGATAGGCTTTAGCTCATAAACCACATTCTTTTGGTATTTAGTGTCTATTGCACGAAGGGAGGAGGAAATGCTGTACAAAATATTACAGGGTATATTCTTGTTACAGCATTTCCATTATACTTACACAAAGGTGCTAACATGTAAGTCTTACTGGCCTTACTTTTGTTTGCCAACACTATGCCTCAAATGGGTAACTGCCTTCTTTGTAGCTACCATGCAACAAAACTCTAGAAAGGAAGCATCCTTGCAAGTGACAGTTCATAACTCCTAAGTCCCAACCCAAGAACGGTAACCGTGCATTTCTTCTGTTCACATTCCAGGTTTACCCTGAAGATCCTTCTGACTTGAGAACAAACTCATCCTTTGATCACATCATGATTTAAATTATATCCAAGCACAGCTTTTTCACTTGATTTCCASCAAGACTTAGCTTGGTTTAAGTTTTGTTTTCTTTTGTTGGTTGAGGTGAAAATTTGGAATTTTTTCTCTCAAAATTTGAGAGGTTTATACTCCATTTTAGACCCCTCACACTCTTGCCTACTGACACAAACACATGAATGCTCTCAAAAGGGTTACTAAGGAAACCAGAAACTATGGTAACCTAGACTAGAAACACTCTTATTTGTCCAAGGAGATGGAAAAGAAAATTCAGGCAATGCACACTGCAGTCACACTGAAAGTCCTGATCTTTTCTTTTCAGCTGCTGCAGACCTTCTGTTTCTCATATTTCCCTTCCAGCAAAATTAAGAAACCAGAATTTTGATTTAGATAAAAGAAGAGAAAAATCACTACAATAATGTAGATGAGTGTAAATGGGGGTAAATGGATTTAGGCAGTATTGCTACACCAAACTGGTAATGTATTTAGTTTTGTCCTTTTACTTCTAGGTCAAAAATCCCTCTAACATCCATTATTTTTCTATTATTAAMATAGCAGCTTGGTCAGCAGTGCACCACATTGCCTGCCTTTGCTCTGAGGAGTCAGGKGTTGTGTTAGCAATACTCTTCACAGACCCTCTTGTCAAAGCTGTCACTCTGCAGATGCTTATACTCACTTTTAGTGCTGCTGTCATAAATAGTCTCATGGAGTAAGAGCTATTGTGGGCTAGCAAATGCTYTATGATTGCTAACTAATGGTGTTTYATTAGAAGTGAAAGGASATCAGAAGCTCATTGAACTGGTCTGGAGATATTTCAGTTGTGCCTTGCAGAAATAATCATCTTTACTGCTGAACCAAACAACAAAACATTTGCTACTTGCAAGGCATGCAACAAAATTTAGTAATGAATAACAAAAAAATAGCAGATGTCATAGTGAAGAGATTAATCTCAACCATGTTCATTCCTTTAAAGTTTTGAGGAAAAKAAATGCTGTTTACACTGCAAGATAAGCTCGTTTATTTAGAAACATAGAATCACACACAGATAATGAACTAGGTTGGAAAAGACCTTTGATATCAAGTCCAACCTATGACCTAACAGCTCCTCATCAACTAAACCATGGCACYGAGTGCCACGTCCAGGGGYGGTGACTCCACCACCTCCCTGGGCAGGAAATGCAAGTTTTCTATGGCTGAATACATTTGTATTTGATCATGGTCAGATTCGGCAAGCTGGAAGGATATTGAACAGTATGAATGCATATAGATTGACTGAAATTACAGATATTATTCCTATGAAGTTATTTGAGTCAGGGTTATAGGACTGGACAGGATTGGACCCTGTGCTAGCAAAAAGTGTAAATTCTGTCWGGAAAAACTGGCTAAAATATTCAACAAAAATGCTTAATGTATYGGTGCAAGAGATTGCTAGCCATAAGTATTTTTCTAAGTGAAGCATCCAGAGAAAAATGAGACTTTCTAATTTAAACAAGAGTAACAAGTAGATTTGTCAATATTCATGCCCCTTAAGCATGGCTCAAAATTAAAAAAAAAAAAAAAAAAAAAAAAAAAAAAAAAAAGGAAAAGAATATCTGTCTATACCATACATCATGAAATAGACTAATCATGTTAGTGATATATTTTTGTTACTGAGTAGATATGATCATCAACAGCAAACTGATTAATATCACATACAAAATGTTTRCTGAAAAACACCTTCTGAGCAGAACTGAGACATTTTGTGCATGAGAGAGACAAGACATGATGTGAAATCCCTCCCATTTAGCATATCCACTTCAGAGGTAGCCAGGATTTTGTTGCTATGAGAGAGGGAGGAAGCCAACCTGTGCTGGCTGAATGATACACAGAGCTTTTTATTCACACAACCAAAAACACAAGAGCTAAGGAAAAAAGGTCTGATATTAATGGTTTAAAGGAGTGTATTAAATGGAGAAGTCACATCACAAAATGGCACAAAATCCTTTTTGCTATCTGCATGAGTTATGATCTGAGGCTGGTAGTACATGTTTAGTTAGATTAGCAAATATTTACAAAGTAAACTATGATTTTGAAGACGTGAAATGTGTAAATTAAATATTAAAAACATACCTGAATTTTTACTGCTATAATTTCCTAATTAATATTTTAATAGAAAGGTTGATCATATAAGATAGGAAATTATTTACCATAATAACAATTTGGATGAATGTTATTTTTGCTTTGACAAATACTTTGTCATCAGAAAAGAAAAACCCAAGAAGACTGCTAATGTATTAAGTAGCTAGAACAAATGATTTTATGCAAGGTCTATTTKTATTACATATGATATGTTAATATGGGCCATTTGAATCTACAGGATCATCCCCTGTTTGCATTGGTAAGGTTAAAACTCTTATTTATGCAACTATGAGATACAGATTACAAAGATATTGCTTGGTCTTTGGTCTGGATGCACTACAGAAACCCCACAGAAACCCCACAGAAACCTCACTGATGGGTGTTGATGGGAGCACCATTAAAGGCAAAGAGCAGAAAATGGAGAAAGAAACTTAACATGACAGACAATTCTCTCCTCCAGAATCCAAATGTACCAGAGAAGGAAGAAAGTCTCTTTTGAGAGCTCCAGAGAGGTACAAAACTTCCTTCGCTATGCAGCAAATCTGAGAGGGAATGATATGAGGAACGGAAGCACAAGGGGAAATAAAATGTCCTTTTCCGACCTGCTCACAAACCTGCAGACAAAATTGTGGAAAAGTGGCTAATGGTCAGGCTTGACTTTCTTATCTTTCCTCTTCCCTGTAAGTGGAAGGAAAGAAA